>NW_023494802.1:39057033-39067033 GCF_904425465.1 Colossoma macropomum
TCCCCCCCACAAGCGCAGACTAAGAGAAACGAGCTAGCATGATGAGAGAACACAAATCATGACGAATCTACCTCCAGCAAAATGTGCAACGGCATCGTGTGTTTTATTCAGTATGTGGGTCAGTTTTCACCCCCAACACACCCTACACACACAGTGAATGAATGCAATATTATTTTATTTGTTTTGTTTTTTCATTAATGTGAAACTCCTGGACTCAAACTATCTAACAAGGGTTTAAATCGAGCTCCATCATCAGAACCAGAACCAGGTGACTGGACAAGCCCTTAAAGAGTTAAGAGTTAAAGGTTCAAAACCTTCACTCTTACAAAGATGGTTCTTAAAGGGTTCTTTAACAAAGAAAAATGGTTCTATATAGAACCACAAACACTCAAAGAACCCTTGCATGCTTAAAGGGTTCTTTGAATGGTGAATGGTTCTCATACTGATGGAGAATGTGTTTTTTGAAAATGGTTCCATATAGCAGCAAAAGGGTTCTTCTTTTGTAATGATGTCACGAAGAACCCTTTTGGGTGCTGTGTGGAACCCTTTTCAAAAGGTTCTATATAAAACCATCTATAGCACATTAATTCTCATTCTCCATCAGTCTGATGCAAAGAACCCTTTAATCCTGAAAAGGGTTTTTTGAGTGCTCACGGTTCTACATAGAACCATTTCTTTACTAGAGAACCTTTGAAGAACCTTTTTAAGAGTGTACCGTTCACTCTGCAGTCCATACGGTCCATACATGGAAACTGAGCAGCAGAAAATCAGCCTGTTTGAATTTTTGCTTTTGTGATGTCACAAAAACCAACACAGTTACATGCTGTATATATCCACCTATGCAGCCTACAGTTTAGCCCCACCCACTCACACTGGGTGTTTCAGCCCAGACTGCTGTCTGAATGAGTCACAGCCAATCAGAACAGAGCTCATTCACACAGATCAGTCTTAAAGGCACAGAACTGAAAACAGCCATAATTCTAAGAGATGAGAAAGAGACTGTTTTCAGTACATAAAACCACAGGACCATCGGAAACGGACCACAGGAAATGAAGGATACGGGCCCTTTAAAGACGCTTTTACCGTGACACATCACAAACATACATGATCTGTGTTTTATGAGAGTTAAATATGTTAGTCTGTTGTTTATATGTACATATGTACATTCATAGTCATCATGTTTCATTATGCTGTTGTGCTTTGGGCCCTAAACTGCTCCACACGTCAGTGTCTTACTAGCTGGCTGACCGGTCCAGTACAAACTGTCAGACATGAAAAGCTTGTATTAAAGGGGAATTCTACCCATTTTTAACAAAAGTTCTGCACAGTTCAGTGTGTGAGGTGTAATCAGAGAGATTCAGAGTGGTTTGGTGTGAAATTGTTCAGATGTCTTTACAGTGGTGGTGATAGGAACCAGGGGTCGCCATGACTACAACACAGATATAGACATTTTATTTACTATCCAGAACCACCAGTGAACCTACACGAGTCTTCTGAGCTTATATGGAATGACTGTTTACTTCTTAACCGTTTAATCATGCAGAAATTTCAGAAAGTTGGTGGAGTTCCCCTTTACTCACTCTCATCCTTGCATAGTGCACTTTTAAGTAGCTCCCTGACAAAAAAAAAACCCATTTATTTAATTACACAAGTGAAGACCCCGTGTAGAGCAGGTCATTATCAGTAGTGGTAGTGTGACTGAGGTATGCTGCACTGTCTGCTGGCGCTGTATTTCACATGTCCTCAATAAAGTATTTTTGACCTGACGTGTTTTGCCGTTTTGAATCTGACCGAATTCATTCTGCATCACTGAATTGATCTAAAATAAAAATGTTAAAAATACACACATTTAAAAAAAACAGAATCAAGTGAACCTCTGCACGACACGTTGCGCTTTTCCGACGTGGACGGGAGTTGTAGTCTTTTCAGGGCACCTGGAAAACGACGAGAGCCCGTAAAAGAACTACACTTCCCATGATGCGCGGCGGTTCCTGCGGAGCGCGCATGTCAACGGACGGAGTGCGCGGTCCCGGCGGCTTGTGGTGAGTTAGCGGTGGGTTTTTGTGTTCTGGGTGACACGAGTTCGGAATTAAACTCGAACTTTCTCTCGGAAACCGGCTCAGCAGGTCCAGAGCTGACCGCGGGGACAGACGCGCGGCGGTCCCAGCTCGCAGTTCGCCCGCACTCACTGGTTTAGCGGGCTAGCAGGTTCGGCAGCGTCTAATTCGAATCTCCCCGGTCCACCTTAAACGGGGCAGCAGTTCCATTCTGCGCTTTGGGCTTCGGGCGCCGGAATGGAGCTGCTGCTCCATTTAAGGTGGAGCGGGGAGGTTCGAATAAGACGCTGCCGAAAAGGAAACTTCAGCCTCGTAGAGACGAAGAACCAGAGCTCCTCCTTAGCAGCCTGGAGTTAAACTACCGCTGCTGGACCCCCTCACTTCCAGTTATTTAGATTATAGATCACCTGTTATTCAGATTATAGATCAGATGTTATTCAGATTATAGATCACCTGTTATTCAGATTATAGATCACCTGTTATTTAGATTATAGATCACCTGTTATTCAGATTATAGATCAGATGTTATTTAGATTATAGATCACCTGTTATTTAGATTATAGATCACCAGTTATTCAGATTATAGATCACCTGTTATTCAGATTATAGATCAGATGTTATTCAGATTATAGATCACCTGTTATTCAGATTATAGATCACCTGTTATTTAGATTATAGATTATTTGTTATTCAGATTATAGATCACCTGTTATTTAGATTATAGATCACCTGTTATTTAGATTATAGATCACCTGTTATTTAGATTATAGATTATCTGTTATTCAGATTATAGATCACCTTTATATGTCCATAAAGTCCTGAATGCTTCTGAACCGGTTCGGCTGTGTAGTTTCATCTCTATATACCAGCCTTCATATTAAGTCCACCTCCTTATTTCTGCACTCACTGTCCACTTTATCAGCTCCACTGACCACATAGTTCCACTCTGTAGCTCTGCAGTTACAGACTGTAGTCCATCTGTTTCTCTGCATACTTTGTTACCCTGTTCTTCAGTGGTCAGGACCCCCAGAGAGGGTGGTGGGTCATTCTCAGCACTGCAGTAACACTGACGTGGTGGTGCTGTGTTAGTGTGTGTTGTGCTGGTCTGAGTGGATCAGACACAGGAGTTTTAAACACCTCAGTGTTGCTGCTGGACTGAGAACCAAAAATGTCCGGACAGCAGCGTCCCAGCCCGACTACTGCCGTGAAGTGTTTCTGCTTGTTGTGACTTTCTTGTGTTTTCTCCGTTACTAGGCGATCTCCATGGAGCCGGCTTGGCGACAGCAGGGGAGAGGGCGCGGCCGGGGTCAGACGAGGGGTCAGACTCCTGGTGACTTGTTGCCAGGGCGACCCCAGAGAGAAGAAGATGGGGTGAGGGTGGGACGAGGACGGGGCGGTTCTGCTGTGACCACACTGCCCAAAACAGAACCTCCACCCAGTAAAGGTACAGGGACCAATAAAGATTCATACTGGATTAAAATCACTCCACAATTATTACAGTCAGACTGTAAAACTACACACACTGCAGATTCATACTGGATTAAAATCACTCCACAATTATTACTGTCAGACTGTAAAACTACACACTGCAGATTCATACTGGATTAAAATCGCTCTGCAATTATTACTGTCAGACTGTAAAACTACACACACTGCAGATTCACACTGGATTAAAATCGCTCCACAATTATTACTGTAAAACTACACACACTGCAGATTCATACTGGATTAAAATCACTCCACAATTATTACTGTCAGACTGTAAAACTACACACTGCAGATTCATACTGGATTAAAATCGCTCTGCAATTATTACTGTCAGACTGTAAAACTACACACACTGCAGATTCATACTGGATTAAAATCGCTCCACAATTATTACTGTAAAACTACACACACTGCAGATTCATACTGGATTAAAATCGCTCTGCAATTATTACTGTCAGACTGGAAAACTACACACACTGCAGATTCATACTGGATTAAAATCGCTCCACAATTATTACTGTCAGACTGTAAAACTACACACACTGCAGATTCATACTGGATTAAAATCACTCCACAATTATTACTGTCAGACTGGAAAACTACACACACTGCAGATTCATACTGGATTAAAATCACTCCACAATTATTACTGTCAGACTGGAAAACTACACACACTGCAGATTCATACTGGATTAAAATCACTCCACAATTATTACTGTCAGACTGGAAAACTACACACACTGCAGATTCATACTGGATTAAAATCACTCCACAATTATTACTGTCAGACTGGAAAACTACACACACTGCAGATTCATACTGGATTAAAATCACTCCACAATATTACTGTCAGACTGTAAAACTACACACACTGCAGATTCATACTGGATTAAAATCACTCCAAAATATTACTGTCAGACTGTAAAAACTACACACACTGCAGATTCATACTGGATTAAAATCACTCCACAATTATTACTGTCAGACTGTAAAACTACACACACTGCAGATTCATACTGGATTAAAATCACTCCACAATTATTACTGTCAGACTGTAAAACTACACACACTGCAGATTCATACTGGATTAAAATCACTCCACAATTATTACTGTCAGACTGTAAAACTACACACACTGCAGATTCATACTGGATTAAAATCACTCCAAAATTATTACTGTCAGACTGTAAAACTACACACACTGCAGATTTATACTGGATTAAAATCGCTCCACAATTATTACTGTAAAACCACACACACTGCAGATTCATACTGGATTAAAATCACTCCACAATTATTACTGTAAAAACTACACACACTGCAGATTCATACTGGATTAAAATCACTCCACAATTATTACTGTAAAACTACACACACTGCAGATTCATACTGGATTAAAATCACTCCACAATTATTACTGTCAGACTGTAAAACTACACACTGCAGATTCATACTGGATTAAAATCACTCCACAATTATTACTGTAAAACTACACACACTGCAGATTCATACTGGATTAAAATCACTCCACAATTATTACTGTAAAACTACACACACTGCAGATTCATACTGGATTAAAATCACTCCACAATTATTACTGTCAGACTGTAAAACTACACACTGCAGATTCATACTGGATTAAAATCGCTCCACAATTATTACTGTAAAACTACACACACTGCAGATTCATACTGGATTAAGTGCTGTTGTTATCTTTCTGTCCAGTCGTGTCCTCTCAGTCCAGATTTGACGAGATCAGGAAGTCCAACCAGGCTGCAGCTCAGCGACTGGTGGAGAAACAGTATGCCTCCTCGTCTGAGGAGGAGGATGATGATGATGATGATGACGATGATGTTGAAGATGGAAGGCTTGGTAAACGAGGGACGATCCTGCAGTCGACGCTCACTGCGTACACCAACCAGATGGGTCAGACATTACACTAAATTCCTACAAATAAAGCAAGTTTATTACAATGAAATCAGATCTGTGCAGTGAAACATGAGCACACATCAACTCCAGACACTCTGTCAATGCTGATGATGCCCGTTTTGCTGCTCTCTTTCTCGGCCTGATATCCGCAGGCTTGAACGTCAAATAGCTGCAGCTTCAGTGCACTAGGTGGCGCTGTGTGACTTTCTAAAGCAACACATGGCTGTTTTTGGTGCTGAGGCGTACTTGTTAATATGGCTGAGAGATTAACTGAGTTTTATTATCAGTTATGATTTTGGCTTCCAGTGATTATGAAAGTAAGATAATGGAGATAACGATGATTCTACTGCGCTCCATTTCACAGTGATGCTCTCGTTTGGTCTTGTATAAATCCAGTGCTGTTCAGTTCCAGCAGTGCGCTCTCACCCCTCCCTCATAGCCCAGCTCATCTCCTTTATTCTGGTCTAATCTATTTTTGTTTATTATTTTTATGTATGTTAATTAGTGTTCAGTAGGTTGTGGAAGTGCGTTTTTATTTTGATCTTATTTAATGTATTTTTTTCATATTATTTCACTTCATCAATTAAATGCATCTGTAGTTATAAATCAAATTTTATTTAATTTATTTTTAGAAAAGTTTTTTTTAAAGTTCAGAAAATACTGATGGGTAATCGTGTTAATCATGATCTTAAACACAGCATATAGTTAAGCGAGTCCTGACTGTCGATAGTCCGTGAATCCATGAGGTGTTCTAGGTGATGATGGTCTCAGATATAGGATGTCCAGTGAGGTATGGAGCTGTATGGACAGGTAGTGAGGGGGTAGCCAGCCATGTGTTCCGGGGCCTTTCTGTAATGGGGAATTTAGAGTTATCATTCAGTTCAGAAGTTCAGTAAATACAGTCTATATATGATACACGTTTCTGTTATTGTGGCCACAGGATATTGACTGGGTGGTCTGAGAGCCCAGTGCAGATTTCTGTATGTGTGTGGACGAGTGGATTAAAAGGAAGAAGAGAAGGAGAAAATCACACAGTGGAAAGTCTCATCAGTAAAGCAGCAGAAGTTAGTTTACTGTGGCTGTTTTGTAGAAACAGGGGCTGCTAAGAAGACTAAAGCCTGTTTGTATGATACGATCATTGTGTTCATGATGACTGTGTTATAAAGTGCAGCTTTAGGTCGTTTATGCTTGTATTTGTATATAGTTGTATTTAATGTTGCAGCAGCTTCTCAGCTGTTAGTGAGGGTCTCGGTTCTCTGACAGGTTCTCAGCTCCAGTCCTGAGTGGAATCCTGTATGATCAGCTCCGTTATGTGACGCTCATTTGTTTTTATTGATTATTTTGTTGTAAATATTGCACAGATATTCACCTAAAAACATGACAGTCAGAAGTATCTTCGGCTGTTTTCACTCAGCAGGTAAAAGAGGCCCAGATCTGATCTTTTTCTTCATGTGTGACTCAGATGTGTGTCAGTGTGATCAGATAAACACACTGAATCTGACACTTTCAATTCTGATTTGAGACGCTTTCATATGTGGTACTGAAATCTGATACGTATCCGATCTGCAGCAATGTGACTCAGTCTGAACAGCCAGATCGGGATTCATTGCAACTTTTACATCAGTCCAACTCCACATTCGTCATCATTTAGTGCTGCTGAGACTCAGAAACATTCAGGCTGATATTTCTGCACAAGAAGAGACTCATCACAGCCGCTCAGTGTTTGAAGATGTTTCTAAAGAAATGTCCGAACGCGGCCGCAGGAGAACGCGGCCGCAGGAGAACGAGGCTGCAGCGTCAAAGAACAGGTAAAAGTCTGAAAGCAGAGTTTAAAGAATCCGAGGAGAACCAAAGAAGTGACCACGCCCTTTTTACGGCTCGAACACATTCTGGGTGACGAGCCCAGCGGTCAGTCAGTGAAGCTTCATGATGGCTCCTGTGATGCTGGTGAAGATGAAGCTGATCCTCTGGGAGCGACTGGCGTTCGGTGGTGGTCGTGATTGTTGACCTCTGGATGAGCCGTGAAGCAGCGTGACGCTCTGATCTTTTGACCATGAGGGTCAGTTTAGGAGCTGATCTGTTCAGACTGATGATACAGATCACATTTAAAAGACAATCTGAACAGACAAACAAAAAAGATCAGATTTGGTGAGAGAATCAGATTTGGGCCTCTTTTACCTGCTGTCTGAACGCAGCCTTTAACACTCAAACCACACTTTTAAAGATCATTTCTTTAAAATCTAATATTGTGATGTTCTGAACGTGATAAGCAGGTGATTATCATGATCAAACTGTCATGTAAACGACAGACGCTTGCTTATATGTCTGTTTCTGACTCCAGTCCTCTTTTTATCATTTCTTTCGTTTGCTTTCTCGAGGGGAGGTTCTCTGTGCTCGGTAAAGTGTGAGTTCTGCTGTAAACCTGGCCGCCGTCGCTCTGTGAGAGATGAGCGAGCTGTTTTCTCTCTCCCTGCCTGCAGAGGTCAGCGTGGGTTCACACAGCAGGTCGTTCATGGTGTATTTAAACGCACTCCTCCGCTGAGGGGGTGAATAAATAAACACGCACACAGAAGCCTTTGTGCGAGCACAGAGTCACACGCTGTGTGTTTGGCTGATGTACGTCAGCGGTGGTGCTAAACGTTCTGCAGGATTCCAGCGTGAGGCCCCTCAGGTGAGGAGCTGAGGAGCAGCAGCGAGGAGAGAAGTGAAGTTGACCTGACCCGTCATGACCACAGCATTTCAGAGGATTAGTCGTCATATAAATCGTTATGGTTATTAATTTAGTTGTCTTTTCTTAGTGTTTTTACACAGTTATTGACGTCCAAGCGTGAAGTGGACAGACTGGCTGATTATCTGTCAGCTGCAGCTCCCAGCAGTGAAAATACATGCAGAGCGCTCTGGAATCCAGGCTAACAATTAATCAAACTTTACCAGGTCCTGTAATGTGTTATGGCACCAAGTCAGGACTTCTGTTGTTTTCGCTCTGGTGTAGATCTGTCACTCCACAATAAACACAGTTCACTGCTGTGGGAACAAAACCTCGTATCTCCAAAGTGGTCACTTTACAGGAGAAGGAAAAAACACACTCTACTTTCAGTGTAAGTCAGTGGAACCGGACGTTTTTCAGAGTCATTTTGGGTCGTTTCTTTTGGTCCATTCATCATGAAATCTACACACAATGTAAAGGACAGTGGGGTTTTTTCAAGTTATGTCAAAAACTGAAAAAGGACGAAAATGGAGACTGAGGTTTTGTTCCGACGGCAGTGGTTTACTTCTTTAAATTTACATTTATTCACTTCAGCCCAGCTGAAGAAAATGCACTCGGTAAACATTCTGCTGGTCGCAATGTAGAAAACAACAGTGGAAAATAATGGCGGTCTGCTTACATTATCGCAGTCAGCCCAAATAATTGTAATCAGGTGACTACAGTGCTAAAAAACGTCTAATCTTATCAGGTAATACAAAGAAAGGATTGACTCAAAATGTGAAACAGACGTTCTAGAGTGTGAAACGTACCATTCTGTAGCACAACATTGTGCAGCTCAACCTCTCTGGTTTAATACAAGTCTTTTATATCGCTTTCGTGTTTCTGCTCATCAGTGTACTCTCACTGCAATACCAGCCGTTGGGAATCCCTGTGGTGTCACCCAATCCTGACTGCTTGCCCAGCCCAGCTAATGAAAGACATCAGATTATTCCGTATTTAATGTGTCCACTCTTTCCCTTTATTCCAGCTTCCATTCCTTTCAGGAGACTCACTTTCAGTTCCTCAAAGAATCTGCAGACAAACCTCCACAGTTCAGTCTTAGAAGCTGGTTGATGATTTTCTGAAGTGATCAAACACATTCAGTGGTGTTGAGGTCTGGAGTTTTGAAAGCAGGTCCATGTAGTGAGTTGATAAGCTAAATCGGTCCTTATGGGGTTTTTGTGTGTGTGCTTGTGTTTAGGAGGCGACGTGTCGGACTTGGAGCGAACCCGTCAGTACCTGAACGAGGCGTTCCAGTCCGGAGCCATAACCTGCCTCATCTGCATCGCATCTGTGAAGAGAACACAAGCGGTGAGACCCTCACAGTCACACGCACAAACAGGGGGCTGCCAGTTTATTAGGTCCACTTGCTTTGTAGCTGCAGTAACTGGACATTTTATCAGAAACACTACAGATACAGGTTTACAGTTACAGACTGTAGCCCATCTGTCGTTACACACAAGTTTGAACCCAGTTCTGCCTCATTCACCATTTGAAAGAGACCACTATAGGACCACCACTGATCAGATGTTATTTGGGTGGTGACCACTCTCAGCCCAGCACAGATACTGACTCAGGAGGGTGTGCGGCCCAGCAGTGCTGGTGGGGTTTTTTTTAAATGCACTGATATTGCGTAAACATTAGTTTGGGACGGTATGTAAAATGCAGGTAAAAACAGAAAGCAGTGTTTGTAAAACCACTTTGATAAGTGTTTAAACAAAAACAGTACCAGGACAAGATAATCAGTGTTTTATTTTCCCAACTTTATTTTTTTTATTTT
>NW_023494802.1:39069533-39072033 GCF_904425465.1 Colossoma macropomum
TGATAGGATGACACCTGTGCAACAAGTCCAGTCGTGAAATTTCCTCACTACTAAATATTCCATAGTCAACTGTAAGTGGTATTATAACAAAGTGGAAGCGATCGGGAACGCATAGTGCGCAGAGGTCACCAACTTTCTGCAGAGTCAATCGCTACAGACCTCCAAACTTCATGTGGCCTTCAGATCAGCTCAAGAACAGCATAGAGAGCTTCATGGAATGGGTTTCCATGGCCGAGCAGCTGCATCCAAGCCTTACATCACCAAGTGCAATGCAAAGCGTCGAATGCAGTGGTGTAAAGCACCGCCACTGGACTCTAGAGCAGTGGAGACGTGTTCTCTGGAGTGACCAATCATACTTCTCCGTCTGGCAATCCGATGGACGAGTCTGGGTTTGGCAGTTGCTTCCTGTTCCAACATGACTGCGCACCAGAGCACAAAGCAGCTCCATAAAGACATGGATGAGCGAGTTTGGTGTGGAAGAACTTGACTGGCCTGCACAGAGTCCTGACCTCAACCTGATAGAACACCTTTGGGATGAATTAGAGTGGAGACTGTGAGCCAGGCCTTCTCGTCCAACATCAGTGTCTGACCTCACAAATGCTCTTCTGGATGAATGGTCAAAAATTCCCATAAACACTCCTAACCCTTGTGGGAAGCCTTCCCAGAAGAGCTGAAGCTGTTATAGCTGCAAAGGGTGGGCCGACATCATATTAAAGCCTATGGATTAAGAATTGGATGTCACTCAAGTTCATATGCGTGTGAAGCCAGACGAGCGAATACTTTTGGCGATATAGTGTATAAGTGTGTGTAAGTGCCTGTGTGTCCTAATATATGCATCGTATTTATTAGCGTCCATAAGTAATATTTCACGTCATATATGTGAAGTGTACAGCAGTAACACACAATGTTCCAGATTATTCTGCACGTGCCGATTTTGTTTGTTTTTCATAAACACTCAGTATGTTTAAGATTTTTTTCTTATCCTCAACAATATCATAATGTGGATGTTAGTACAAGTGGAAGTACTGAATCTGGCAGTATTATTGATATTTTGACAAGAACCCTAATTATGATGCAGAATGCAGTTTTTAAGAACATTCAATAATGAAATTCATATCATTTCAAACAGAAGTCTGTCATATTTGCTGCCTGCACAGATCATTTTTCAGAAAATAAAAACAAGTTAAATCAAAAATGATATTTACCGATCAAGTTACATATGGATATATTCTTTGAGCGGACTTTAAGAACTCGCTCATCCGTTTAACTTAAGTCCTTATATAGTACCATATACTCTATATGGACTTATGTACTACCATACATTATTTATGGACATACATGTGGTCGGTCAGGAGCTCCACATATCTTTCAGAGGTCATTTTAACACCCTAAAGGGACCTGCCGTCTCTCAGTCCACTACTGCGGCCCAGATCATCACTCCGCCACCTCCTAGCTGATGTTGCAGTCTTGTTGAAGCAGAGTGGCCATTCACCAACGTCCAGAACTCCATCCATCTTGACCACACAGTGTAGCAGAGCGTTCATCAGTGAATAAAACTTGGTTCTAGAGACTCCAGAGACACCTGAGGGGCCCTGATAGGCTCTTTGTTTCATATTGTGTGATTTTGGGTCCTCAAGTTTCTTCTCCAGGTAAACTGGTTCTGGTTTGGATCAGCTGAGGTGGATCTGTGTGCGCGTGTGTGTGCGTGTGTGTTTCAGGCCCGTGTCCCCCGTGTCCGAAGATGGTGAGCGTGTCGTGTCTGTGTGGGAAAGCGGCTCCGGTTCCTCGGCGCTGCAGTAATAAAGGCTGGAACTGCGGTAAAACCTGCGGCCGCACGCTGCCCTGCAGGATCCACACCTGCACACACACCTGTCACGCAGGTAACACACTCCCCTCATACTGTACACACTCAGGTAGCAGCGCTTCTCTCTCAGGACTGCTTTAGGCACCTGAGAATATTAAAAAGCTGGTTATCTGAGCTTTAAGTGTTTCTTTCCTGAGGAAAGCCCTGAGAGAACTTTAACACAGTCAGCAGTGGGTTTCTGTGTGTCAGTGTGTTTAACCGTTTCCTGCCCTCTCCTCGAGGAAGATCAGTGTTACTATAGTTACCAGTCAATACCTGCTCTGTCTAATCAATACTTCATTATGGTGAATCAGGAGCTGCTGATGGAGGTTAGTAAATGTGGCTGGAACCAAACATGGTTCTTCAGACTAGCTCACAGGATAAGCACTGCATTATTCTGGAACAAAGACGTTTTTATATTTAATTCATTCATTTATAAATACATTTATTTATTTATTTATATATTTATTTATTCGCATTTATTCTAATGATACCTGGCTTCATGATCAGTTACATATACCTACATGACCAAGTCTCTCTCTCTCTCTCTCTCTCCCTCTCTCTCTCTCCCTCTCTCTCTCCCTCTCTCTCTCCCTCCCTCCCTCTCTCTCTCTCTCTCTCTCTCTCTCCCTCTCTCTCTCCCTCTCCCTCTCTCTC
>NW_023494802.1:39077033-39079533 GCF_904425465.1 Colossoma macropomum
CTCTCACTCACACTCACTCAGGGTCACACTCCACCCCTGTTCTTCACACACACTTACATTTTCCTGGAACAGTCGGTCACTCATGTTCTCCTCCATCACGTTCACACTTCAGATACCGAGGTTCTATTTAGAGCTTCTTCACTGTGTGTGTGTGTGTGTGTGTGTGTGTGTGTGTGTGTGTGTGTGTGTGTGTAGTGCTGTCCAGGTAACTGTCCTCCCTGTGATCTGAGCTGTGGCAGGACGCTCGGCTGCAGGAACCACAAGTGCCCGTCGGTGTGTCATCCAGGTAACTCATGCCATTGTGACTCAGTCCTGCATGGTCACACGTCCTCAAACCCGCCAGCTATCTCTAATATAAACAAACCGAGCGGTCACTGAGTTTACACACACTCAATAATCCGATAACTGCAGAAAATCAGATTTTGTCAGTAATCTGATCAACATGTTTACATGCACTTGAGGTATCAGATAATGTGAAACGCTGCTCGCTTATTTCCGGTGCCTCCGTCTATTTTTGCACATGCTCAGTCTGAGAAATCCGAAAGAAATCAGAGTAAGAGTTTACATGCACTGAGAAATCTGATTACTGAGCTGAAATCCAGCCTCTTTATCAGATTTCTTAATCGGATTTCTAGCTTGGAGTATGGTGTTTACCTGACCATTTCAGTAATCAGATAACAAATCCGATTATGATCGGATTATTGAGTGCCTGTAAACACGCTCACTGTGTGTGTGTTCAGGTTCAGCAGCTCTCCGCGTTTGACTGATTTGAAGGTTTGAGTTTTGAATTGTTTTCTGTGAAGTCGCCCTTTATTTAGCTCTGTCCTGTTTTGGTGGAGTTATCCTTTTGTTTATGAGCACAAAAGGCCAGACGGAGGTTTTGCATATCGCATGGATCCGTGTATTGTAATGTAGACCAGAATAATGGACTGTGGAGGAGCACAGCGCCCCCTATCTGATCGTTCTCTAACAGTGTAGCCCTCATTCATTATTCAGCACTGATATTTTAACGATTCGACCTTTGATTCTGTGTGTTTGTGTGTGTAAACGAGAGATAACCAGACAGAAGAGAGGTCAGCGAGTCCCGGTTTATAGGTCATCTCAACCTTTCTTAATTATTCTGTTGTCTCATTGTCTCTCTCTCTCTCTCCTTCTCTCTCTGTATACATGTTGATCGCCCGGGTCCTGCGTGTTAAATGCTAAGTGGCGTCTAATCTAAATGTCAGGCCGGTTCTGTGATCTTTTGCTTCAGTTTTGGGTTCAGAACGGAGCGACAGGCACACAGCAGCTCCGACCAGCTGCCGTTCAGATTGGCCCAGCCAAGCTCCGCCCACAAATGCGCTGTCTAGGCCTGTTGGAAGGATTAACAAGCTTTATGGAACAATAGTGTATAACATTCAGCACATTTTCAGTTTTGTAATCGACATTTTTGAATTAAATATTAGAGACAGCGTTCGCTGACCGTGAGTCTCTGTTAGTCTCCATTAGTCTCTGTCTGAGTAGCTTCCTTTACTGATGTAGCTCGAAGCTAAGCTGAGCCTGTTCTACAGTGTCTCATTAGGCTGAATGAATAACTGACTTATGAAATTATAAGAATTCACCTCAATTCTTCAATCTGTACAGCCCCGCCCACTTCTGTTTAAACCCCGCCTACTTTCTCAGCCAGTGGTATCCAGCATCCAGTCAACTGCAGCTACTGACGACCACTGCTTTAACAATTAGTCACCCTTAAGTGTTTAATTAATATTGTTAATTGTGTGTGTGTGTGTGTGTCTGTGTGTGTGTGTCTGTGTGTGTGTGTGTGTGTGTGTGTGTGTGTGTGTGTGTGTGTGTGTGTATGTGTGTGTGTGTGTGTGTTAGGGAGCTGTTATCCGTGTCCGGAGGTGGTTCAGGTGAAGTGTGCGTGTGGTTCCACTTCTCTGAGTGTTCCCTGTGGGAGAGAGAAAAGCACCAAACCTCCTCGCTGCAAAGAGCTCTGCAGGTACATATACACTGTTTTATATCCATTCAGGTTCTATAATATATATATATATATATATATATATATATATGCCTTCAATCTTGACAGTCTGGATCATTCTCAGCACTGCAGTAACACTGACGTGGTGGTGGTGTATTAGTGTGTGTTGTGCTGGTCTGAGTGGATCAGACACAGCAGTGCTGCTGGAGTTTTTAAACACCTCAGTGTCGCTGCTGGACTGAGAATAGTCCACCAACCAAAACTATCCAGCCAACAGCGTCCTGTGGGCAGCGTCCTGTGACCACTGATGAAGGACTAGAGGATGACCAACACAAACTGTGCAGCAGCAGATGAGCTATCGTCTCTGACTTTACATCTACAAGGTGGACTGACAAGGTAGGAGTGTCTAATAGAGTGGACAGTGAGTGGACACAGTGTTTAAAAACTCCAGCAGCACTGCTGTGTCTGATCCACTCAGACCAGCGCAACACACACTAACACACCACCACCACGTCAGTGTTGAGAATGATCCACCACCCA
>NW_023494802.1:39084533-39092832 GCF_904425465.1 Colossoma macropomum
ATTGTCTCATAGATTGCTGTTGGGGTACGAGAGTCAGAGTGCACATTACACTGCAGTGCATGCTGGGCACTGACAGGATTTTGAGTGTGTATAAAAGTTTGGCATGTGTAAACGAAACGTTGTGAATGTGTGAATCAGACGATTCACATTAATCAGATACCGATGTGTCCATACGCCCTCGGTCGAAGCACCGTTAGAGGCCAGAACCAGCAGCTTAGCAAAGCCTCGACTGACGGCAACCAGTCAGGGTTGTGATTGGATAAGTCAAACTCGCTTTCTGATTGGACCAGTTCAGGCTTTCCTATTGGTCCATCAATTTGCTGTCAAAACAGGGTCAAAAGTCCGTACAGTGTAGAAAGAGCTTCACACAAACAGAGCAGCAGCAGCCGGAGGGTTAATGTCTGAAGGGTCAACTGAAGACAGTTTGGGGGTCCGCTGCTCTAATATATGTGTGTGTATATAAGGAGTGGGGGGATCTGCAGCCGGAGGGTTAATGTCTGAAGGGTCTACTGAAGACAGTTTGGGGGTCCACTGCTCTAATATATGTGTGTGTATGTAAGGAGTGGGGGGGTCCGCAGCAGGAGGGTTAATATCTGAAGGGTCTACTGAAGACAGTTTGGGGGTCCACTGCTCTAATATATGTGTGTGTGTGTGTTTACAGGCTGGTAAGGAGTGTGAGCAGTGTGAAGAGACTTGCTCTAAGCCCCGCCCCCCCGGTTGCCCTCACCCCTGTGCCCTCCCCTGTCACCGTGGCGACTGCCCCCCCTGCACCCAGATGATCAGACAGCGCTGCCACTGCAAGATCACCAACCTGTACATCGAATGCCTGTGAGATATAAACACTGCTCATCTCCAAACTCACTGATTTATCGGCTTTTATCGGCTTTTGCTTTTTAAATGATCATAAATACAGTAAAGGTGTTTAGATTCGACCGACATTTGTACTGAAGCAGCTCTCTGAAGTTCAGCGTCCTGTATTCTGTGTTAACTGAATGCACAGTGTCGGGACTGTTAATGAGCTTAGGAACTGACAGCCAACAGTCAGCATGACTGCATAAAATCAGACCTTTTCTGTAATTTGTAATCTCTTAAAGTTCAGAGTTTTGGGTGGGGCTTCACATATCGGCTTGATTTTTATCCACAGAGAGCACAAGCAGGCGCTTCTTCCAGCCTCCAAGCTTCAGAAACTCTTCCACAGGATATAGTAGCGTTTTTACTGACATGTCAGTTCGCTCTGGATTAAAATCACCTGGGGCTGTTTCTGCTGTTTCTGCCGCTCGTTTTATGAAGGTAAAGCCGTAAAAATGACTGACATGGTGCATCAGACTGGGACTAAAATCACTGGTAAAAATGACATCACAGAACCTCCTCGTGTGAAACCAGTCCCGTCTGAACAGGGCGAAGGAGAAATCAGTGCTGTTTTCTGTAAACGCAGCGTCACAGTATCAGGGTGTTCTGCTGTGGTTTGTCCCCCAAGCGTCACTGGATCCTCTGAGTTAGGACGCCGGATATGAACCAGGACTCAGAACATGAACACGGCTGTATGTGAGCTGACACTGCTGCACACTGAACTGACATCATAAGACTGACCTCCCCAGAATACTGACCAGTGTGGTACGTTAGAGGCGTTAAGATGCAGTTTGAGTAGCTGGTGTTATCAATCAATCAATCAATCAACCTTTATTTAACCTCAGAGAGCACTGAGGTTGATCCACATTACAATGTTGCCGAGTTGATACAGGACAGAAGGATTGATAATATATAAAAACATATCAAATGATATAGTAGATTTAATAATAAAAATGACTCAACTCAGGTAGGAATAAAAAAAAAAACATTAATCATAAAAATACATGAACAGTAGAAATATTAGACAATAATTAGTGTTTAAATGAGACCAGAATGTAAAAGTTAATAAAAACAAGATAAAACAAAAGGAGGATAAGATCAAAAAAGGAAACTAAAATTAATTAAAATGACTGAAATAATAAAATCATAATTAAACCAAGACTAAGAATGGGAATGATACTAAGTAAACAAATAAAGAAATGGGGGAAAAATTAAATAATGAAAATAAGATGATTATAGTGCAAATCAAGTAAAAGGTTCATTTTTATGACGTGCAGCATTATCTGTATTTTAGCTGAACGACCTCCTACCTCAGAGGATCCAGTGACACTCGGGGGCAAAACAAAGGCGAAAATGTACACAAGAGCGACAGACTTGTATTTATTTTATTACAGTGAAAACCAGCTTAGACCCAGAAACCCCTCTCACCCTGTGCGGAGTGACGTAGCCGTAACCCCCCCCGTGTGGTTCAGTAGTTTGATTGCTTTTAGATCGTCCGTCACGTTACAGATTAGCGGAGTCTAAAGACGAAATGTTGGGTCGATATCAGTCAAACGCCCGAGGTTTCAGGAGTGAGAGAGTGGCGTTGTGTCGTCTGTGGCGTCAGCTTGTTTTTAATTGTTTGTTTGTTTGTTTGTTTGTTTGTTTGCAGGAAGCTGACGTCGGCTGATGAAGAGGCTGAAAAGCTGCTCACCTCCTGCAAGAACCAGTGTCCTAAACAGGTGACCCATATTTCTGTATCTGTGCACATGTTCTGTTGTTCCAGCACCTTCTACAGTGTCAGAGTCCCGGGACACGTTCTCCCCTCTCCATCCCTCTGTCTCTCCATCCCTCCGTCTCACTCACACCTCTTTATCAGGCGTCAGTCATGTGGGAGTTTTCCTTCCTCCTTTAGTCTTTAGTGTCAGTAGTAACGTGAACAGGGGGCCGTCAGAAAGGAGGGATAGGAGGGAGTAGAGCTGGGCGATGTGACAGGAGTCGTCGCTGTCGTGATGAACTCCATCACTGTGTGCTTTACTGAGTGTATTATGGATCCATCACCAGTGTTGTAAAACACCAACAGCATGTCTGACTACAGAGAGCTTAATTAGTCTGATCTGACTAATCAGATTTCAGAAAAAATAAACACCGTGGCACACTGTATCGTAAAAATCTTCTCAAAGTATCATGATGTGACATTTTGCCATTTTGACAACCTTTTTGATTGCACTGCTGTGGAAATATATATACCATTACCCCAGAGCTGCTGAGAGGGGCTGTTGGGCCTGGTAGATGGAGCGAATCTGTGCGGTGAGGAAAGCAGCAGGTCTGGAGATTCGGATTTTACAGAGGATGAAGGTGCAGAGGTTCTTTCCACAGGGGTGTCAGACGCAGTCAGGCGGAGCCTAGAATACTCATTACTGCTGAAGATCGGGACAGCGCTGGTCCCGAAGGTGTACCATCATTCCTGTTTAACAGATGAAGCAGTTTGTAACGTAAAGCCTGGCAACTGGAATATTACAGGTTTGAAACGTTAAGCGTTTAGTTTCCTACTTCGTTTTTGGGTTTGGAAAGGGAAAAGCGTCAGATCACCGTGATTTCTGAACACGCTCTGCCGCTGAAGTGGACACTCGGCCCCTCGCCCCTCTGTCTGAGACTCTCCTCTGGGGCCGGCAGAGTGAGGAGAGCTGGGACTGAAATGCGCTGCTGCACGTCGTTCAGAAACACCAGTTCTATACATACATAGTAACACACAGTGTTTCTTTGGGTGTGTATCGGTTTGAGAAGGTATGAACTGAATGCAGGTGGTGAATCGCAGCAGCTCTCAGTCAGTTTAACTGCGTTTACACACAAACTGGTTGTTTTGCTTTTCACATACAGCATCGTTCACATCAAACGTTCTGTTTACCAGCTTTTCGTTCACATCATCTGTAATTTCCCCGTTAAATGTTACCCCGGCTCTTTTCTCGCGTCCTTAGAGGATGTTATCGAGCACAAGCCCGTCGGACGCACCTCTCTCAGCTTCAGACGAGCTTCACTCCGTCTGCCTGCACGTAGTCGAGGCTGGAGATTAGCGTCACCTGCTAACACTTACACTGTAATCTCTACACTGCTCACAATCCTTTCTGCTTAGCTCACTCTCTCACATGCTAATCTCATCTCTCTCTCTCTCTCTCTCTGTCTCTCTCTCTCTCTCTCTCTCTCTCTCTCTCTCTCTCAGTCTCTCTTTCTCTCTCTTTCTCTCCCTCTCTCTCTCTCTCTCCCTCACGCTCTCTCTCTCTCTCCCTCTCTGTCTCTCTCTCTCTCTCTCTCCCTCTCTGTCTCTCTCTCTCTCTCTCTCTCCCTCTCTCCCTTTGTCTCTCTCTCTCCCTCTCTCTCTCTCTCCCTTTGTCTCTCTCTCTCTCTCTCTCTGTCTGTCTCTCTCTCTCTCTCTCTCTCTCTCTCTCTCTCTCTCCCTTTCTCCCTCTCTCTCTCTCTCTCTCTCTCCCTTTGTCTCTCTCTCTCTCTCTCTCTCTCCCTCTCGCTCTTTCTCTCTCTCCCTCTCTGTCTCTCTCTCTCTCTCTCTCTCTCCCTCTCTCTCTCTCTCTCTCTCTCCTCTCTCTCTCTCTCTCTCTCCCTTTGTCTCTCTCTCTTCCTCTCTCTCTCTCTCTCCCTTTGTCTCTCTCTCTCTCTCTCTGTCTGTCTCTCTCTCTCTGTCTGTCTCTCTCTCTCTCTCTCTCTCTCTCTCTCTCTCTCTCTCTCTCTCTCTCCCTCTCTCTCTCTCTCTCCCTTTGTCTCTCTCTCCCTCTCTCTCTCTCTCTCTCTCTCTCTCTCTGTCTCTCTCTCTCTCTCTCTCTCCCTCTCCCTCTCTCTGAGATCACTGCTGAGGGTCATTATGCTGCTAATGTTTCAGACGTTCAGGCTCATTTTTGGGGAAAAAGACAGAGTTTGATTTGAAGAGCGACTCTTTTGTCGTGTCTCCCTTTTCCACTCGCTCTCAGGGTTCTGGGTTAGCGGCCGTTGTGTGTCGTGATGTAATCAGTGCCATTATCTCCAGCTGGAGTTTGTCATTTAGGCTTTGTTCACTCGGCAGGTAAAAGTGGCCCGAATCTGATCTTTGTCTTCATGTGTGACACAGATGTGTTGTCTTTTTATCAGTGTGAGCAGATAAAGACTGAATCCGACACTTTCAATTCCGCTTTGGGACGCTTTCTTATGTGGTACTGAAGTCCGATACATATCCAATAGGCAGCAATGAGACTCTGAACAGCCAGATCGGAATTCAAGCAACTTCTACGTCAGTCTGACTCGACCTTCGTCATCATTTCGCGCTGCTCAGACCTCAGAAACATTTGGGCTGATGTTTCTGCACAAACAGAGTTAGACACTCATCACAGCTGCTCCACGTTTGGAGAGAAGTGGCCGAACGCGGCTGTAGGAGAGCGAAGCTGCAGCGTCAAAGAAAAGCAAAGTTGGAAGTGACCAAGACTGCCGACCAAAGAAGAGGCCGTGGCTGAATAACGCAGCTTTACGGCGCGGCCTGGGTGAGTCCAGAGTCCAGCTGTCGGCCGTCAGAACTTCTCTTTAGCTGATACTGTTGACTCCAGTTTGACTGTTTACCTCTGGATGAGCCGCGTGAGGCATTGTTGTTTTGCGTGCGGGTCGGTGTAGGACTGTGATCTGTCACGTATAGGTCACCTTTAAAAGATAGACTAACAGGAAATCAGAGTTGGGCCACCTTTACCTGCTGTGTGAACTAATCACACGGTGTGATCAGGATCTGATCAAACGTTTTAATGAAGACGTTGAGCAAAATGAAGAGAACAAACATCGGTTTTAGGCTTTTAGGTTTTTAGTGGCCCAAATCTGATTCTCTCACCAAATCTGATTTCTTTGTTTGGCTGTTCAGATTGTCTTTTAAATGTGATCTGTATCATCAGTCTGAACAGATCAGCTCCTAAACTGACCCACTAAAGAACAGAGCGTCACGCTGCTTCACGGCTCATCCAGAGGAAAACAATCACGATCGCCAGCGAACGCCAGTCGCTCCCGGAGGATCAGCTTCATCTTCACCAGCATCACAGGAGCCACCATGAAGCTTCACTGACTGACAGCTGGGCTCATCACCCAGAATGTGTTGGAGCCGTAAAAAGGGCGCGGTCACTTCATACGACCTCATACGTCCTCGGATTCATTAAACTCTGCTTTCAGACTTTTAACTGTTCTCTGACGCTGCAGCCTCGTTCTCCTGCGGCCTCGTTCTCCTGCGGCCTCGTTCTCCTGCGGCCTCGTTCTCCTGCAGCCTCGTTCTCCTGCGGCCGCGTTCTCCTGCGGCCGCGTTCGGACATTTCTTTAGAAATCTCTTCAAACACGGAGGGTTTTGGATGAGTCTCTAATAATTTAGTACAGAAACATCAGCCTGAATGTTTCTGAGTCTCACAGTGTGAAATGATAAATGTGGAGTTGGATTCATGTAGAATTCCAATCTGGCTGTTCAGACTGAGTCGCATTGCCTCAGATACATATCAGATTTCAGTGCCTAATGTGAAAGCAACTCGAATCAGAACTGGAAATGTCAGATTCAGTGTGTTCATCTGTTCACACTGACACTCAGACACACATCAGTGTCACACATGAAGAGAGAGATCGGATTTGGGACACTTTTACCTGCTGAGTGAACAAAGCCTTAGTCTCTGTTTCTCTGTCTCTTTATAATTCAGATAGCTGGTGTTTGATTGGACACGTCACTGTAGACCTGTCCAGTCTTGAACCTTTTTCTGACCAAAATTGTTCTGCCTTTTTCCTTCTTTTTCAGCCACGTTTCAGCGCGTCTGACTGTGGAGTTTAGACTTTTGGGGAGAATCTGACTTTGGTTATTGTTGCAGTTTCAGCTTTAAACATCTAAGTTTCTGAACTGTCACACACACACACACACACACACACACTCTCACACACACACACACACTCTCACACACACACACACACACACACACTCTCTCACACACACACACACACACACACTCACTCTCCAGCTCAGTTCCTGGAAACACACACACACACACAGTGTGTGCTCCAGTTGGCTGTGCGCTGTGTGTTTGCTGTGTTTACAGTGGCTCAGTGTGGGCAGCTCAGACCCTCCGTCGTTTCTCCTCGATCTTCTGAGCTGCACTCTTTAATCTGTCCGTCTCTTTAATTACACTCTGTTTGTTCTTCGTGCTCTGCTTGCTTGTTTATTGCGTTCCAGAGCCACACTGGCCGTTTCAGGAAAGTCCTCCTGGTGCTGAAGTGGAGTTACACCTCATACGACCGTGTTCTCCATGTGTTCGGAGCGTTCTGAGCTCCTAATGTTGTGAGGACGTTGGAGGAAGGTTTGGGAGATCAGTGAACACGTACTGGGGCCGTTTTTATAGTGATGGTTCTGCAGAAAAATAATCAGTGTGGCCAGATGTAGTCAGTCTGCAGTCACGTGGTTACCTCTTTAGTTTGAACTCCGGAGCCGAGAGAGTAAAGTAGCCAACAAGCTATAGAAGCTTCTACACCGTAAATACAAAAATCAATAAAAATGAGGATTTTTGCTGATCAGAATGTGTGACTAACAGTATACATACTTATACTGAAGAAGCAAGAGATGTCTGAACTCTGTTCTCCACCAGAGGGCAGTGCAGGGCCTGTGTCGTACATTTTGGTCAGATTTTCTGATCCTCTTAGTCTAAAGAAGCGAGTGCAGCAGGACTACTGCAGCCGTCTAAACAGGGCCGTCGGACTCAGCCACTAAAAGTGCCATATTAAGAAATCTCAGCGAATCTGTGGACCAGCTGTGTTTTTATTTCATTATTACATAACCTTTTGCCGTGACCCGAACGGACCATCGTTTATTCAAAATACGCCAGAACTGCAACAGCAAAACAGGCATTAAATACTTACTCAAAATTAATTCTAAATAAAAATGGTTTTAGGTAGGTTTTTTAAAAACGGCCTATATGTTTGAACTGGACACCAGGCATCTCTTCTTTTTGTGTAACCGCTGGCTCAGAGATTATTGTTGGGGGTCAGAAGGCACACTGTGTTGCAGTGCATGCTGGGGACTGTAGTGCATCTCAGGGTGAAACAGGTTAATAAGAAGAGAAAATTAAAATGATTTTGCGGGCCGGATAGGGCTGTGTGACGGGCCTGACTTGGCCTGCGGGCCTTGTGTTTGACACATGGGGTCTAAAGGGTCTAAAGGGTCTGGACGAGAAGATGGTGCAGAGCACACCTACAGGCCAAAGGAAGTGTTGCAGGAAAGCACAGATAAACGAGAAGGCTGGGTGCACGAGGGCTGAACAGCGAGGATAAAACATCTTACTGCAGTTTCAAAGCGTAGTACTCTGCCAGGGTTGTTGCTTCTGATTGGTCAGAAAAGTCACCTATAGGCAGGTTACAGGCTTAAGATGATGTAGGCAAGCGTTCGGCATCACGCGGCTCTTTTTTACTGCGTTGGTGATTCATAAAC
>NW_023494802.1:39092842-39115342 GCF_904425465.1 Colossoma macropomum
GAGCTGAGCTCTCACAGCACCACCTGCTGGACAATGAAGGCTTCTTCACCGGAGTTCTCAAGCAGGAGCACTGGGTTCTCCAGATAATCTGAAATCTTCCAGTGTTGAGGAGCGCATTTATATGGAATGTTGATGATGAGAAAATAGTGGATATGAAAAGTTTTCTTTGGGGACTATTTTGCCTCACAGCGCCTTGCATATTGTGTGTCCCTCCAACATGAATGGAGTTTAAAGCCAAAATCTTCTCAAAACTATCATAAACAGAGTCTCAGTCATCAGGCAGTGAATTCATAACCATTTCATGTAGTAACTTTCTGTGAGGGAGCTTTTAGAGGTGGACGTCTGGTTCCTATCACCACCACTGTGAACAGTTCTAAGTTTCTCTAGAACAGTGTTTCACACTTTGAACAACTCCATTTACATCTTAACCACTTAAATATGGGAGAACTAATTCTGCCATTACATATTTCATTAGTTTGAGATATGCTTGCTACAAAGTAAAAAGGTTGTGTGAACATCATCCATGTGTGGAGAGTCCATGATTTACCAGGGTTATACCTACAGATGGACCATCAGCACCATCTCAGAACAGCACCAACTGACAGCTCTTCAGCCTCTGATTAGGAAATTATCAAACAGCCACCAACAGTGAGGAATGCCTGAAGTTTATTCAGAAATGAAGTGTGGAGGTGTTGAGCTGGTGGAGCCATGAGCTCATGCACTGACTGACCACCACACGCAGACGCTGCAGGATTGTGGGACGTTGATAGAAGTCGACTCTTGGACAGCTGAGCTCTGGAATCAGAACAGTCACACTAAGCGATCCCCTTCACACGACAAAGAGCTTAGGACATTTGGACTCCAGATGGAAGCAGCCTTCAAGCTCAGGTGTTCCTCACTGCCAGAGCTGGAGCTCCAGCACGGTTTTGGGTTCTCCCGCCTCAACACAGAACCCCTGCTCTCAGCAGAAGAACCCCAGCGGTGCTGCAGCTCCAGGCCTGGTGAGGCTGTGGTCCTGTTTTACCTTTACCTTTTCACCTGCCCTTCATCTCCACCACTCCTGCAGAAGCTCCAGAACCTTCATCTCCATCCCAGAGCATCAGCTTCTTCTCCCCCAAGGCATTATGGGTATCTAGACCCAAACAATTCAGACAGTGTGAAAGTCTGGCAAAGCAAGCCATTAAACACAGGGCTGTGTTTGAGGAGTGAGTCACTTTAAATAGTTGATATTTTATTAACAGGACATCTGTGGAAAGTTTCTGGCGAATCTGCAGGGAAAATTTAAAAAAAGCCCTGTTGTGAATGTTTACATGGGGTGGGGGGCAACAACATGGGGCACCTAGCCAACCAGGAGAAGCTTGTAGACTTGTCATGAAAGTGGTTTATGTATGAAAAATCAGATGTCGGGGGAGGACAGTAAAACATCCAGATTATAATCTGGTAAAACATCCTAAAAGGGTCCAAATCAGCACTTGGTTAACGCTGTAACCCCCACTACAGTAATAATGCACTAAACATCCTCAAACCTCTGTAGTCTCTGACCAGTAGGAGCCCATCCTCACGTACCAGCTCCCGCTCAACTGGAGACCCGAACGCTGCAGCAGCAGAACAGCCATCAAACTGAGCACAAGCAACACACAGCCAGAAAAACAGCCAAGGACTGAAACTCACCATGAGAGATGAGCACCAGCAGAAAAGACAGCACAAAGAACCTGTGAGGACCCATCATGAAGCTCAACCGAAGCCCAGCCTGATCTCCAGCACCAGCCTGTGGAGGGGCGTTAAATAGCAGCAGTGATGCGGCTCAGGTGTGAGCCTCACCTGGACATTGTTAAGAGGGCTGCTTCACACATAGCTGAGCTGAGCTCTCACAGCACCACCTGCTGGACAATGAAGGCTTCTTCACCGGAGTTCTCAAGCAGGAGCACTGGGTTCTCCAGATAATCTGAAATCTTCCAGTGTTGAGGAGCGCATTTATATGGAATGTTGATGATGAGAAAATAGTGGATATGAAAAGTTTTCTTTGGGGACTATTTTGCCTCACAGCGCCTTGCATATTGTGTGTCCCTCCAACATGAATGGAGTTTAAAGCCAAAATCTTCTCAAAACTATCATAAACAGAGTCTCAGTCATCAGGCAGTGAATTCATAACCATTTCATGTAGTAACTTTCTGTGAGGGAGCTTTTAGAGGTGGACGTCTGGTTCCTATCACCACCACTGTGAACAGTTCTGACGTGGTAAGTTTATCTAGAACAGAGCGTTTCACACCAAACCAATCTGAACCGCTCTGAACCTCTCTGATTACATCTTAACCACTTAGTTATGCAAAGAATTTGCATAATTCTGATATTACATCATTTTAATTGATGGCAAATCAATTTTTTGAGGCATGTATACTACAAAGTAAAGAAGTTGGGTAAATGCTGTGCTTTGAAGTAATAAACAGGTGGGCATTGTGGTGGAAAGGTTCATTGTGGTTGGTGTAGTGTAGTAGGTAACACCTCTGCTTTCTACACTGTGGACTGGGGTTCAATCCCCGCCTGGGTAAGCACCCTACACTACACCAATAAGAGTCCTTGGGCAAGACTCCTAACACTACCTTCGCCTACCTGTGTAAAATGATCAAATTGTAATCTGCTAAAATGCCGTAAATGTGAGAACCTTTTGGTAACCTTTGGGTTTTGGTAAAACCACTCACTGTCTAGCAGTTGGTACTGTGAGTCTAAGGCCTTGTTCAGACATCCAGCCCAAATCTGATGGCATATTCAGATTATATCAGATTGATTTTTCATAATCTGGACAGCAAAAAACATGAAATCTAAATTTTTGCTAATCTGATCTAATCCACATTCGGAGGTGGTTTGAAATGTGACTTTGATCTGGATTTTTACAGATGCGTCTCAGTCTGGACGCTCTCGACACTCAAAGCAGATTTCAAAGTATCTTTTCCGTCACTCACAACACGACAAATAGTGACGATGTCAAATCCAGAGTGATGAAGTGCTGGGATTCAAGAGGAGCTCCCAAGATGATGATGAAGAGAGGTCTGAAGAGTTCGGTGGGCGAGATGATGCTCCTCCATCTCTCCTGCATCCGTGTCTGAAATCCCGTCACCAGCGTAGCTACGTAGTTACAGACATCATTACCACGGCAACCTGTGCAGATAGACTGGTGATGTCTGGACACACAAATCGGATCTGATCACTCCTGAATATCAGTGTGGACAGTTATCTCAAAAGATCCGATTTGAAAAACATCCAATTTGCCTGCAGTCTGAACACAGCCCAAACGTGGTGATTTGCAAAAATCAGATCCATCAGATCCAGATTTTTTTGCTGTCTAGAATATCAAAAATCAATCTAGAAACAATCTGAACATGCCAAATATCAGATTTGGGCTGGACATCTGAACAAGGCCTCAGATCAGCTTTCAGTTCTTGGACCAACCTTCTTAACAATGTCCAGGTGAGACTCACACCTGAGCCGCATCACTGCTACTGATTAATGCCCCTTCTGCAGTGCAGTGTGGAATGGTTCTCTACAGGCTGGGTTTCTGTTGTTCTTCAGTATGGTTCCTCAGCAAGTTTTTGTGGTTTCTCTTTCGATTGCGCTTTTCTCTCATGGTGAGTTCAGCTCTGAGTCTCTGGTATGTTTGTAAGTTGAACAGTTTGGCTGACTTTCTCTTGTTGCAGTGTTTGGGTCTCCAGCTGAGCGTGAGCAGGCAAGTGCAGAGGGGCTTCTCTTATCACAGCTGATAAAGTATAAAGGTATGAGCTTTTTACAGGTTACTGGATTAGTTTAGTTCCCAGCTTCTTGCTCAAATCTTGTTTCCCCTTAAACGGGGCACCTGATGTACCATTCAAGGTTGAACAGAAAAGTAAAGTAAGCCAACTTCAGAATCTAGAAGCTACTCAGTACTCATAGATAATGAGCTGTTACTTCTGTACGTCTGCAGTAAGAACACTTTTCCTGGAGGAAAGGTTGAGGATGCTTGGGATTAGAGGTGGTGTTCGGTAACCTGTCTGAACCTGCACCATGTTGATTTTGTTTACAATGTTTCTGTCCAGAGACCCACAGATCTTCTGCTCTGCCTCACCTGGGGAATGGGGATGAAGGGTCAGGGTCTGGGTCTGGAGATTCTGCAGGCACAGTGGAGCTGACCGGTAGGTGAAAACATGAATGGAAAAGTGAGACTTCAGGCTGGGTTCCCCACTACCAGGCCTGGAGCTGCAACACTACTGGAGTTCAGTGGTTTTGCTAAACCATTGCTCCATGAGCTTTCCTGCTGTTCTTGAACACTAATCTGTGATGGTGCTCCAGCATCTACAGTGAGGAACATCTCTGCTTGAGTAAAGGCTGCTTCTATCTGGAGTTCTGCGTTAATGTTCTTGTTTTTGTCTGACTCTTCCAGGGAACATGGCTGTGCGAGTGAGGATCTCTGTTGATGGCACATCTGAGTAGGTGTGGTGGTGTGCATGAGCTCAGAGGCTCCAACAGCTACATCTAAACATCAACATCTAAATGTATCTTTGTCTCTGAATAAATTTTAGTTTTCCTGAATTACTGTGGCTTTGACTTCTTCTCACCAGATCCCAAAAGAGTGGCTGCTAGATGGGCTGTCTAGAGACTGTGCTGTCAGTCTAGCTCTCACTTTTATTCTCAGGTAGTGGTCATATGTATCCCTTGTCCTAGAGGACTACTTTATTGCAGAGTTTGGTTCCATCCTGCCCCTGCAAAGCTGTCCTCAACACTTACTCATTTGACTCTGCAATTTAGTAATATGATGCTAATTAGCTGGAGCCTTTGTTAGATTGCGGTCAGAACCAGACCCTACAGCAGGGGTGCCTAGCCCTGGAGCCCCACCAATCTAACACCCCTGATGTAGGTAAAGATCTCCAGGAGAGTCTGAATATTAGAACCAGGTGTGTTGGACCTGAACTCTCCAGAGTGGTATATCCCAGAACCATGCTTGGTGAACATTGTTATGGATGCCCTGAAGGGTGCAAGTTTTCATTTCACAGGCAAAATGCTTGCCTGTACTGGTTTAACCAGTTGGTCTTCAAACAATTAGTTTTTTGCTTTGTTGGAATGGAAACTTGCAACCATACTGGCCTTTTCTGAACACATTTGGACAGTGGTCTTTGAGTTCTATCATGCTGAAGAGTTCAGATCATCAGGATAGGCCACCCCAATGCTAACTGAAGGTTCCAGAGTGAGGCCCAAAGAGCCAGACTTTAAGCAGAACAATGGATCAAAATGTGGTGCTGAAATTTTTCAAGGAGATAGAATGCAACATTCTTGACTTGCTGTGACCAAATTGCCCTTTAACCTGAATAAACAAACTACACACACACATTTTCAAAGCCGCTTATCCTTTTGGGTCATTGGGTGGAAGGCAGGATACACCCTGGACAGGTCACAAGTCCATCGCAGGGCAGACAGACACATACATTCACACACTCACACCTAGGGGCAAATATAGCATGTTCAATTTGCCTGACATAAACTACAGCTCTTTCTTTTGATGTAAAATTATTAATTTATTTTGACTACTTTAAATAGTAAAGTGTCTCAATGCATGTTGTTTCAGTCAGGCTGATTAATGATGTAATTTGATTGTTCATCTGGTTTAGTGATGGATCTGGTAGGTTTGTGCTGATTTTGAAAGAGCAGTCAGGTTTGAATTAATCCACAGCTACATATTAAACCTCTGAAGTTACTGGTTTAGCCAAACCTGTGTTAAACTAAGAGTAAACTGCTGTTAAGCCAGTGACTGAGCAATATGCCCTAAGGGTAGTTTTCCCCAGACAGGCTTTAAGCTTAAGTTCTGGATTACAAAGGGTTTTGAATCATGTTTATTTTTGATTGAAAGGAGAATAAAGTCCAGGACTAGGCTTCCCTGTCTGGGAACTGCAGCTCCTTTAATAACTGTACAGTTGTCTCAGATGTTTTGAGGAAACCACTGATTGTCCAGCAGTTTGCACTGTGAGTCTCAGATCAGCTTTCGGGCAACCTTCTTAACAATGTCCAGGTGAGGTGCACACCTGAGCTCCATCACTGCTGCTATTTAAAGACCTTTCTGCACTGCAGTGTAGAGTAGTTCTCTTTAGGCTGGGTATCTGTTGGTCTTCAGTATGGTTCCCCAGAGAGTCATTGTGGGATTTCTTCTGATTGTGCTTGTCTCTAATGGTGAGTTCCCCTCTGAGGTTCTGGTATGTTGCTGGTCTGTATGTTGAGCAGTTTGGCTGATCCTCTCTTGTTGCAGTGTTTGGGTCTCTGGCTGAGCGTGAGCAGGCATGTGCAGAGGGGCTCATCTTAGCGCGGCTGATCAGAAACTACAGAGGTTTGGGCACTTTCACTGTTTACTGGGCTATTATTGCAGCTGTTATACTGTCTTATGGTTGAACTAAAAACTAGAGTAAGAAGCCAGTTTCAGGGCCTACTGCAGTTCTTGAAAGTTACTCAGTGCTTGAGTAACCTGGCTTTACTTGCACTATATTGATCTTGTCTAAACTCTCTCTGTCCAGAGACCAAAGGTGGAGCAAAACAGCTGTTCCAGGGGGATGGAGATGAAGGTTCAGGCTCTGGAGATTCTGCAGACTTGGTAGTGCTAACATGAGATGAAGACCTGAAGGTAAAGTGAGTTTTCTGGCCAGGTTCCTCACTGGCAGGCCTGGTGCTGCAGCACTGCCAGCATTCAGTGGTTCTGCTGATCCAGCACCCCATGAACTGTGGTGCTCTTGTTGGAGCAGAATGAGCCCTAATCTGTGCTGGAGCTGCAGCATCTGCAGAGAGGAATGTGACAGCTTGAGCAAACACTTCATTTGATATTATCCAAGACAGAACATTCTAAAGATGTGAAAGTTTTGCTTTGTCTTGCTGTTCCAGGGAAAGCAGCTGTCCAAGTGAGAATTTGTCAACATCCCATAACCCTGCAGCATCTGAGCATCTGGCTCCAACTGCATGCCTCACTGCTTCTCTGTCTTGGAATAAATGTTTTCCTGAATTGCTGTGGCTTTTTTATTTCTAATTGGAGCCTGCAAGAATTGGTGCTTGTTTGGGCCGTCTTGAGGCTGTGCTGTCAGTCCAGCTCTGACTTTTATTCTTGGGTAGTGGTCATGAATGTAGACCAGGGGTCACAACCTTTGTCCTGGAGGCCTACCTTCCTGCAGAGTTGAATTCCAAATTGCATCTAACATACTGGGCTTGAACATTGATGCATCAGATTCAGCCAGTCACTGTCCTATGAAGAAGTTACTTAGCTGGAGTAGGTTTTAGACTGTGGTTGGAACTAGACCCTGCAGGAAAATGGCTCTCCATGGCCATAGTTGAACACTGGCTGTTGATGTTTTCATCTCACACTACCTAAATTCTTATTAATTAGGTTGAGCTTAACAAGCTTTTTGTGTACTGGGTTGGGTGTGTCAAGTATGAGTTCTTGTGTTTGTTTCTTTTAATTTGAAAATTTGTTACTCATTGTGTTTTGTATGCCCTTCTCCTGGGAAGTTACCTGTTCCATCCACAACTGTATGTGGAGCATGGAGTCTGTGATCCTAGTCTTGGAGATCGACCATATTGGATAGAACAGATCATAGTGGAGAACAGTATCAGATCTTAAGGACCAGGATTGAGCACCCCTGTGTTAACTTAAGCTTCCAGGCTGAGGCCCAAAGAGCCAGACTTTCAGCAGGGCGATGGATGGAAATATGGTGCTGATAGTTTTCAGGAATATAGTAAACAGTGTTATTGGCTAGCCATGGCCAAGTCACCCAGTGTACTGAATAAGCAAATTACAGCACACTGTCTTGGTGTAAAATGATTTTGTTTGAGCAGTGGTTACCTGAAGATCTATGTTCTGTTGTATTTCACATTCAACTTGAAACTAACCCCTCTTTCAGCTAATCAGGGACTTTTGAATATTCAATTAAATGGGTCATGTTCAGTAGATTAAGGTTGGAGCTAAAGTGAGGAAGAAGGGTAGACATCCAGGTGCAGGACTGTTGACCACTGGAGTGTAAGATTTAGGTTCCAAATATCAAAGTTCTCACCAGGATTGTCTTCCAGCTGCCAGGTGTCTTTGACTGGCTCAGAAGTTACCAAAGTCACTTCTTGATGAATCACTAGTTTTCCCTCATCCAGAACAGAATCAGTTTCAGCTCATCAAGGAAGACAGGGGTGCTCATTCCTGGTCCTAGAGCTGTGCCACCCTGCAGAGTTTTGCGTCAGGTAATGCAGGCCTTCAGGAGAGCCAGAAATTACATATGAAGTCTTTGGGGTGGTAGATCTCCAGGTCCCCTGAATTAAGCTCATGGGTTCTCCAGGACTGGCTGTGGGAATCAGAGTTCTTCAGCTGTAAGCTCTTTGAGGCAATTTCACTCTTATTAACTTTGGTTTAGAGTTTAACCTGAGTTTAAGCCTGAGAGGGTCATGTGAGTTCTTAAACACCTTTGCTGTGTCCTCTGAAGCTGCGGCTTAAACTAAAGCCAACACATCTGCCACTGGATACCACTATCTCTGGATTAACTGAGTTTGATCTTAAACCCACTGAAGGCATGTTTTTGCTGAGATTGAAGGCACAATGACTGTAACAGAAGTGACTTTTCTGCTCAGTTTTCTTTAATATCCCATACATAGGCTCATATACCTTCTGTCAAAGTCCTGTACACCTCATGGCATGTTCTAATTAAATGCCACAGTGCTTAATTAAACGCACAATGAGATACCATACTGAACTACAGCAATTGTTAACTGCTGCAGCCTTGATTAATTTTAGGATTTTCACAATGTACTGTTCTTAGAAGCTAAGATGTTCTATATTTAGGTTGTTCCTGTTATTGACTCAATAGGGAAATGTAATGCCATAGTGTTCATCTTAATTTGAACAATTCAAACTGATTTGCAGTCTGGGGTCAGTGTGCGGTACTAAAGCGTTCCAGTTGTGCAAATGAGTATGAGTGTGGGACGCAGAGTGGCTCTTTGAGAAAGCCTGTTCAATACGGCACCACGCTAGAGGCTTCTGGTCAAGTGGATCTTTGAAGTGTCAACAGGCACCAGTGCAGGGGGTAGCCTTGCTCAGCGAGTACCACTCACCTGTAAACCCTACCTCTAGTCATTCAATCCAGTGTCCTTCAGAAAAAAAAAAAGCACACAAAGACTTTGTGTAACTAAGGCCTTGTTCAGACTGCCAGCCCAAATCTGATTTCTGTTGCATCCAGATTGTATCTAGACTGATTTTTGATATTCCGGACAGCAAAATACCACACAAAATCAATTTTTGTGAATCGGATCCAAATCACATTTGGAGGTTTTACATTTTTACAGATGTGTTTCAGTCTGGGCGCTCTAGTCGCTGAAATCGGATGTCAGTGAGCCTTTTGCATAGCCTACAACAGAACAAACAACAATGTTGAAAAACTGGGATTCAAGAAGAGCTCCAAAGATTCATTATTAAGAAGAGAGTTCTGAAGAGTTTGGAGGGTGAGATGATGCTCCTCCATCTCTCCTGCATCTGCGTTTGAAATCCGCATCACCAGCATAGCTACGTAGTTACTGACGCCTACGTTGTTACCAATGGCAACCCATGCAGATAGACTGGTGATGTCTAGATGCACAAATCCGGTCTGATCACTTGCAAATAACAGAGCAGACAGACGACCTAAAAAGAACTGATTTGAGAACCAAATCTAGTTTGCCTGCAGTCTGAACACGGCCTTACATTGCTGTGGTAGATTAGGCCTGAAATAAAATAGGCAGCTATTGTGTGCTGTAAGTGTAAATGAACTGAAGGAAGACCTTTAATTATACATATAGCATGAAATGTCATAATGTATGGAGCATCTGATAAACTTGAAATGAAAGACTTTAAATAGTGAAATGTGTTTCTATTATGTAGTGTTTTGTTTTGGCTGGGCTAATCATGACTTAAGTTTACACTGCATCCAGCTTAGTGGCTATTTAGTGGTGGATCAGGTGGATCTGCTTGTTTTGACAGATAAATCAGGTTTAATTTTACCCACAGCTGCATGTTAAACCCCTTAAATTACCAGTTTGCCAAACCTGTGATAACTGAGACTGTACTGGTGCTAAGCTAATGACAGAGCAATAGCCCCTTAGAGTTGGTATCCCAAACAAGCATTAAGCTTGATTCTACATTACACAGGCTTTTGAATTGTGTTGACTGAAAGGAGAATATAGTCCAGGACTAGGCTTAATCCCTGTCTAGGAAACTGATTACAAACTGCAGCTGATCTAATAACTGTACAGTTGTCTGAGATGTTTTGGTGAAACCACTGATTGCCCAGCAGTTGGCTGATTAGAGTGTCAGATCAGCTTTCGGGCCAACCTTCTTAATGATGTCCAGGTGAGGTGCACACCTGAGCTCCATCACTGCTGCTATTTAAAGACCCTTCTGCACTGCAGTGTAGAGTGGTTCTCTTTAGGCTGGGTAGCTGTTGGTCTTCAGTATGGTTCCCCAGAGAGTCATTGTGGGATTTCTTCTGATTGTGCTTGTCTCTAATGGTGAGTTCCCCTCTGAGGTTCTGGTATGTTGCTGGTCTGTATGTTGAGTAGTTTGGCTGATCCTCTCTTGTTGCAGTGTTTGGGTCTCTGGCTGAGCATGAGCAGGCACGTGCAGAGGGGCTCATCTTAGCCCGGCTGAGGCAGAGGTTTGGGCACTTTCACTGTTTACTGGGCTATTATTGCAGCTGTTATACTGTCTTATGGTTGAACTGAAAATTGAGTCTTAGCCTCTGTGAATATAGAAACTGGATGTTTTAAGGCAGGGGTGCCCAATCCTGGTCCTGGAGATCTACCACCCTGTGGAGTATGGCTCCAGTCCTAATCTATCACACCTGATCCAGCTAAAGAAGGCCTTCAAGTGCATTTGAATATTGCAACATGGTGTGTCGGGTCTGAACTACAGGGTAGTAGACCTCCTAGACCAGGATTGGACACCCATGTTCTATAGAGTGTTTCTCTGCAGTACCTGAGCACTGCAGTAAGAATACTTTGCCTGTAGGATAGTTTTGGTGGTGTTTGGTAACCTGGCCTTGGCACCATGTTGATCTTGTCTTAAATCTTTCTGTCCAGAGAGCAAAGGTGAAGCAAAACAGCTGTTCCAGGGTGATGGAGATGAAGGTTCAGGCTCTGGGGATTCTGCAGAGGTAGTAGTGCTGACATGAGGAGAAAATGTGAAGGTAAAGTGAGACTTCAGGCTGGGTTCCTCACTGCCAGGTCTGGAGCAGCAGCACTGCCAGAGTTCAGTGGTTCTGCTGATCCAACTCTCCGTGAACTGTGTTGCTCTTGTTGGAGCAGGATTAACCCTGATCTGTGCTGGAGCTTCAGCATCTACAGTAAGGAACACCTAAGCTTGAGCAATGGCTCCTTCCCTCTGAAGTTGGAAGTCTTAATCTTTTAAGGACTTGAAGGGTTTAGCTCTTCTGGATTTGGTGCTCCAGCATTGATTAGGGTTTGTCCTGCTCAATCATCTGTGGTGAGAAACATCTACACTTGAAGAAAGGCTGTTTCTATTTGAAGTTATCAGAGCCTCAACCTTCTAAAGGAGTGAAGGGTTTTACTTTGCCTGACTGTTCCAGGGGATTGTGGCTGTCCAAGTGAGTGTCAATGTCCCATAATTCTGCAGCGTCTGAGCATGTGTGGCGGTCGATCTGTGCATGACCTCACAGACTCCACCAGTTCAAAGCCTCCTGGATTCTTCATCCCTGAATAAAACTCGGTTCTCTTGAATGTTGCTGTGGCTTGTGTAGTCTTTATCCAATGCATACAGAAGAATCTACCTGGGGCTGTTTGACGCTAACAGGCTGTCAAGCTTTCATTCTTGTGAGATGACCTTATCTGTAGGTGACCTAATTTGATGGTGATGAGAGGTTTTCACTTCCAGACCTTGAATCCAGTTCCTGATTATTGTATTTGCTGGTAGGTATGATGACTAATTGTATTAAGTTTGTCCAACTCTTTAGTGGACTACAAGCCCAGAAACTGTATTTGAGGACCTCTGGTATAACAGGTTATATGGTTCCCACTAGTGGTCCGGTTATGCTGCATTCATCACATTTATTAAAAACCTTTCAACCAAGAGAAGAGAATACGTTTATTGTTTAGCTGGAACAGTTCTGTAGTGTCTTAATGGGGAAAAGATCACTTTACCCTCAGCAAGCAAACCTTAGCCATTTTGGTGATGTGCAGAGATTTAAAGTAAACTCTGCTTGTATGGCAGCGCTTCAAGTTCAGGATGTGTTTACATTTTTATATTCTGTCTTAGTTTTGATGTAAACTTTAAGCAGTGGTGGACAGTAAGTCAATGTAACTGGTTACTGTACCTAAGGAGGTTTTCCATTTTGAGTGACTTTTTACTTTTGCTCCACTACATTTCAAAGTCAAATATCTTATGTGAAAAATCTGTCTTTCCTTTTAGTTTGTGTGTATAAAAACATGTCAAAACAAAAGAAGTGCGACGCAAGAACACCAATCAGGGCACAGCGGTCACTTTGTTTTGAGCTTGTTTTGACCTGTTGGTCATACCGACCCAGTGCAGCACACGGTTCAACATCAGTGCAGCAGTGTAAAATTTTGGGAGAGTCTATTCAACATAAATGATGAACTAACCTAACTTTGTGTAAATAGACCACAATATAGAAATATGTACTTATATGCAGTTGTGACTGATGTCTTTTTTCTGAATTTATACAAACACTTTCATTTTATAGTAAATTAGTTTTGTCTAGTATGTTTATGAACAGAGACCTACAGATGCAGTTTAGTAAAGGAAACTAATTTGTGAATCTGAGTTTAAAGCAAGTTTTTATTAAACTTAAACTTGTAACTAAAATCTTTGTAAAAAGTGATTTCAGAGCCACTTGGTTCTACCTAATGGAAATTATTTGCCTTCAGTGTTTTGTGCTTATAATTTTTTTTTATTAATGACATTCTGTTAAAAGATTGGTTTACCAAGAGTGACACTGGAGTAAGACAGGTAGATAGAACTTTATTGATCCCAGAGGGAAATTGCAGTGTTTCAGTAGCAAGACATATAATTGCACATACACTTACATATACTATGCAGAAAAATAGAAAATAGACATAAATCTAGACGAGTTAAAGTACAAGAGAAAAAAAATAAAGTATATTTATGTATATAGTTACATGGCATATGAGACAGATTTGTTGTATTTACATGACAGCAGGCACTGAGTGGTATGAGGTAAACTAAAAGCAAATATTATGGACATAACTAACTCTGAGTTGCATCAATATTATAGTGTAAAGTGCATAGTCAAAGTGTCATTACAGTAATAGTTGTGACATATTGCACATTCTGTATTAACAGGAGAGCTAATATAGTGATGTGGTTCAGCTCAGTTCACACAGCAGGAGATCAGTGCCGTCTCTGCAGTAAGGAGACTCGCTGTAGAGCTGTATATCAGTGAGTAAGAAAGATCTCACACGGCTCTTTAACACAGCACAGTTGTAACAGTCTGCACTGATTAGGCTTCTCTGTTTATCCAGTGTAACATGCAGGTGTTGTCCAAGATGGCTAACAGCTTGTTGAGCATCCTCTGTTCTGGTGACAAGGCAGGTTTGGAATTCCTAAAGTCCAGCACCGTCTCCTTAGTCTTACTGATGTTTAGCTGCAGCTGGTTCAGCTTACACCAGTCAACAAAGTCTTTCACCAGCTTCCTGTATTCCTCTTCCTGTCCATTCCTCATGCACCCCACAATGGCCGTGTCATCAGAGAATTTTTGCAGATGACACGACTCTGTGTTGTACCTGAAGTCAGAGGTGTACAGATTGAACAGGAGTGGAGCTAACACAGTCCACTGGGGTCCCCAACACTGCACACAGCCTTGTCTGAGACACAGCCCTGCAGTCGCACATACTGGGGTCGTCCAGTCAGATAGTCCATTATCCATGAGATGACAGATTCATCCACTTGCATCAGCCGTAGCTTCTCCCCTAAAAGCACAGGCTGTATGGTGTTGAATGCACTGGAGAAATCGAAGAACATGATCCTCACAGTGCTGCCTGATGTGTCCAGGTGAGAGTATGTTCTGTCCAGCAGGTAGAAAACTGCATCATCCACTCCAATGCCATCCTGATTTGCAAACTGTAGAGGGTCAAGAGCTGTTTTGAGGTCTCAGATGAGCATCAGCCTTTCAAGTGTCTTTATTAAGTGGGATGTCAGTGCAACCAGTCGGTAATCATTCAGTGCTGTCGGTTGTCTTTTCTTGGGGGCAGAAACCACACAAGATGATTTCCACATAACTGGGACTCTCTTCAGGCTGCAGCTCAGACTGAAGATGTGCTGAAGAATTCCACACAGCTGCTCCGCGCACAGTTTCAGCACCCTGGGTTCAATGACATCAGGTCCCGCTGCTTCGCTCTGCTTGAGTTTGTTCAGTTCAATCTTCACCTGATTAGCAATGAATGTATAATCACTGGACATTCCAGTTCTGGGGGGAGGGTGAGATGTGTCCATTGCAGACAGTGGTTGCTGATGGTCACAGTAGATCAGGAGAGGAGCCATCGTCAAACCGCACAAAGAACTGGTTTAACTCATTCGCCCATTCACGCTTTCCCTCTGCTGGAATAGGGCTGCCTTGGTTGGAGCCAGTGATGTCTTTTAGGCCTCTCCACACATCACGTGTTATTCAGCTCTAGTTTGTTTTTCAGCTTGGAGCTGTACTCCTTTTTTGGCCATTTTTATTTGAGGTTTTGAGCTCTTTTTGTACCTCTTCAGTTCCTCCCTGTTTCCTGCCATAAATGCTCTTTTCTTCTGGTTCAGCAGAGACTTTGTCACACCTTGCAGTCCACAAACTGGTTGAAAGTGGGCAGACATGATGAGAGGGTAACATGATTGAAGTCCCCAGACACTGCGATGAATGCACTAGAGCTCTGGTTTTGCACCTTCGCGATGGTCAAGTGGATGACGTCACATGCAGCGTCCGCAATAGCAGAAGGTGGAATGAAGCAGAGTCTTGTTATAAAACTGATAATAGGACATCAGTCATAATTAATCTTTTAGTACTTTTACTTTTGATACTTAAGTACATTTGAAGGCAAATACTTTTGTACTTTTACTCAAGTGGAGGTCTAAAGGGAGGAACTTTTACTGGAGTAATATTTTACCTTGGGTATCTCTACTTTAACGCAAGTACATGACTTGTGTACTTCGTCCACCACTGACTTTAGGTATAACAATTTTAATATATTGAATGGATTTATCATGTTTGGTATCAGCTAATTCACTCTTTATGAAGATATGATGTGGAAATGTGAATGAGGTTAGAAGATAATGTTTAAATTGACTATCCTGTTTGTGTAAATTTCAAACCTTGACCGTCTATGGCTTTTAGTGGTCTGGATCTGGGTTTAGGTTAATGTATAAATGGAGAGATCAAGGCGTGAAATACAGGGGGTCTGGGATCTCCAATTAATCTATTGGGCCCCCTGAATGTCTGTGAAGCCATTGTTTATCTGCTTCCCCCACAATCAGCTTCTGTCTTTGGTGTTTTTAACTAACTAGAGCTGCAGCACTGCTCTGCCTCAGGGTGGCGCTGTAGCAGACTGGTTCACCCAGTTGGTCCTTCATGGTCTAGAAACTGTAACTCTGCCCGGATTCCTCTGAAAAACTTTACAATGAGCTGCAGCAGATCTGTAAATCTGAAAACTCGCCCAGTTTCCCCAGAGTTTGGAGTGAAGAGTGACTGTTCCTCATTTCTCACACTGAAGACAGAAGAGGAGACGAGGAAGATCTCAGTTACTGTGAGGAAGAGCGCAGAACCGCACTAGAACAGAGACTCTACAGAAGAGGAGACGAGGAAGATCTCAGTTACTGTAAGGAAGAGCGCAGAACTGCACTAGAACAGAGACTCTACAGAAGAGGAGACGAGGAAGATCTCAGTTACTGTGAGGAAGAGCGCAGAACCGCACTAGAACAGAGACTCTACAGAAGAGGAGACGAGGAAGATCTCAGTTAATGTGAGGAAGAGCGCAGAACCGCACTAGAACAGAGACTCTACAGAAGAGGAGACGAGGAAGATCTCAGTTACTGTGAGGAAGAGCGCAGAACCGCACTAGAACAGAGACTTTACTGAAGAACAGCTCTGCCTTCTACGTTGTAGACTGTGGTTCAGTCCCTGCCTGGGTAAACCAATATACCAATATGAGTCCTTGGGCAAGACTCCTAACACTACTTTCACCTCCCTGTGTAAAATGATCACATTGTAAGTCACTCTGAGTACGAGTGTCTGTCAAATGCTGTAAATGCAAAATGTATATCATGTAAGTATGTGTACAGGTGATTGTTAGCGATGCAACTTCCTCTTTCCACACTTACTAGATCTGGTGTAATTTATCTATTTCAGTTGTGAGGAAGCTCCGTTGTGTTGAGTTATACCTGAGCACAACTTCTCCAGGACTCACTCTGGGAACCAGGGGATCAGCTCAAACCATCAGCAGAGGTGTGAACTTTCAGGTTTAAGGAAGCTGTTGGAACATAATCCGGCAGAGGATCTTACCTATCTGAGCATGAATGATCGACCTCTGGCTTCTCTGGTTACAGAGGGATAAATAAGCACTGGGACAAGAATTTTCATCTCAGTCCAGTTTTTATTGTCATGCAGGTTCAGCTACAGGATTCAATACAACTGTAATGTTCAGACTCTGAGCTCTCAGTGTACCCCATCAGATATTAAACACACACAGGGAACATTCAGCTAACGCTGCACTTCACTAGCACATCACTCAGAATATAAGATACATAGTCCAACAGTCTGAGAGCGCAGGTGAAAATGCTGCTATTTTATATTACTTTAATACATTTTTACTTCAAATTATATTACCAGCATGACAATCTGAGCGAAAAGTAGAATCTTACCAAATTTTAACACGAATTTCAGAACTTCTTAGTATTCTTAGTTTGTCCCTCTTTTACTTTAAAGATGCTTGAGCTCCACAAGTTTGCGCAAAAGCCTCTAATGAGCAGATCAAATCCACATGAAAGTCATTGGAACACAAGCTTCACTGGAAGATATCAGACTAAAAAATTCCGACCTTTTTGTTCAAAGGCCTTAAATACGGTCAATATCACAAAGTTAAAATAATGATTAAGAAATAGTGCAGAATCTTCAGGATTCCTTCGTTTTTCCATGTAATGACTTTTAATTTTCACAATTGTAAAACTGTGTTTTTTATTCATGCAAGTGGACGCGTAACCATTTCCAATTCACTGTAGAGCTGTAACTTAGCTCGTTTGAAAGTGTCTCATGTTTTCTGAAGTGGGGCCGAAGGTACCCCATCACCAATCAACTTATCTCAACTTCTTCATAATGCTAACATTTCCAGAGTGCAGTTTGAGCCTAGCATGTTTTTAGCATGTGGCATTATTAGCATGGTATGTTACAGCCTGTGTAAACAGTAAGTGGTGCAAACCTTCACCCACAGCCCAAAGCCTACAACTACCTACATCTACACACACTATCCACTAGAGGGCAGTATTTTTCAGTAGTATCAATGAATCTAAAACAACCTACAATATCTATAACAATAACGTGACTTGCATGCTAGCAGAACTAATTAGCATGATCTCTCTGCAGCTCCATGCAATGCTTACAGACCTCCTAGCATTTAGCCACTGCTGGCCATATTAGCGTATTTTAGTCAGGCTGCTTACATAGAGATTCTACACATTTACAGGTTTTACACATGTATAGTATCCATTCATTCAGATATTTGTTTTTTGTTTCTTTGTTTTATTCATCTTTTTGCATAGAAATGTCAACATGGCTAACAGTTCTTGTATCAGCAAATGGCCCTCAGCCACTGTTAGCCACATTAACATGTTTTATTCAGACTGCACCCTATAGGTTCCTCTGAGGTTTGGTACACTTACAGTGTAGTCTCATGCACACACATTATCCACTAGGGGGCAGGGTTGCTTTGCTTAAAAGAGCCAGTATCATGACTAAGAGTGACTGCATGCTAGCAGGGCTAGTTAGAATGAACTTACACACACAGTGCTAAAGGGCCTCCTAGCATTCAGCCACTGTTAGCTGCATTAGCATATTTGGTCAAAGCATTCCTTTGAAGGTTCCTCTGAGGTTTAATACATTTCTACAGTTGAATGCATATCTGCTCGACTGTTAAAGGGTTAGTGTTTGTGGATCTATTCTGATCTAGAATACAGCAGCACGGTTCAGTCACGTCACTCCACTCCACAGATTTAAAACCCTGATGCCTACAAAGCTGAATACGGTCCAGCCCCTCCCTACTTGATGGGAATGGTCAAAACTCGAACTGTACCTCGAACCCTTCGAGCTTCAAGTACAGCTCAGCTCGACTCGCCATCCTTCAAGACGTGTGGAAGAGGAGCATCTGGACTCTCCTCTGTCCTGGAGTCCAGGTGGTGGAACCAATTCCACTGGCTGTCCGAACAGCAGAGTCTCTCGTGGTCTTCAAACACAGACTGAAGACCGTCTCTTTGTGGAGCACTTAAGTGAGCACTGAGTTTAGTACCTATTGAAATGTATGTGTTGCTCGTGTGTTGTGTTTAACTCTGTATCTTTTTGTGTTTCGGCTCTGGCTTTTGTTTTCGGGCAGTGTTTGAGCTGAAGGGTACATTCTCAGAGTGGACAACAAAGCCCTTCCGTAAGTCGCCCTGGATAAGAGTGTCTACTGAATGCCGTAAACATAAATAATTTGCATAAATGTGATGATGTCTGGATGATCATAATAAACAGATACACATATATTACTGTAAGCTCTTATATTATCACAGTGAAGTTAGTTTAAAGGAGAAGACTGAGTCTCTCTCCTCCCTGATGAAATTTCTCTCTCTATTCCTCTCTCTCTCCCTCTCCCTCTCCCTCTCTCTCTTTCTCTCTCTCTCTCTCTCTCTCTCTCTCTCTCTCTCTCTCTCTCTTTTAGCGGCGTGTTTCTTTCTTGGACTGTGGCGTGTTTCCCAGAACAGAGTCCATCTGCGCAACGAGGTCAGGAGTTAAAAGAGACAGAACCTGACAGAGAGAGAGAGAGAGAGAGAGAGAGAAGCGTTAACACCTGTATGAACACATGTGGATATGTTTTAAGTATATGTGTGTTACCTTGATGGCTCCGAGGTTCTCGAGTAACTGTTCTGTGCTTGAAACGCCGAGCAGAACACAGCTCACTCCCTCACTCCTCATGCACCATGCTGAAGGCGGGAGGGGGAAATCAGAGCTTCAGAAAGTTTCTAATGACTGAAATCCTGATAGAATACATTGAATTAAGAGTGGAGAAATGATGGAGGTAAATAAAGAACTAAGAAAGAGAGAAAGATGAGGAAAGAATGCCTGCATGAAAGGTGAGGATTAGTTCCTGTTCCTGTCCGGACAGTGAATTTAATATGGCTGTAATCTGGGCCACATCCAGCTTTTTCCTGTAGCCCATATATTGCATAGCATGATGGAGCACAGTCGAAACAGATGTGGTAGCTGGAACCCGTATATTGTTTGTCACTGGCGTACTCTTACTGAATAACCAATACAACTCCAGCAGGCTACGCTGATGACATCACCATGACTCATAAATGGCAGTCCGCACTGATGACATCATGGTAGTCTATAAGATACAGGCGGCACTGATGACATCAAAGTAGCCCATAAGTGGTGTAGGTACACTGACGACATCACAACAGTCCAATATGCTAATACACAATGTTCCACCGTGTAAGTTAAAGGGGAAGTTATAAACTTTAAACTTTGATATTACATAATTGATTGGTCTGATCAATAAGAAGCCCAATCAGCCGCCTCCTCTGTGGTACGAAGAACAGAACCAGGTTTGTTTGCAGTTTGATAAACTGTCCCTCAGTCATCACTGTGAGCTCAGAGGAAATCATCGCTGTGTAAAACCCTTAATATCCACTTTGAGCTCAGCAGCTGTCATTCATCCATTTTAGAACAGAAAGGCTCTAAAATGACTGGAATAAAAGCTCTTTACATCAACTTACATTCAGTTTGAAGAAGACTGTTGCCTCGTGCTGTAAAGCTTGAGGCAACAGTAAATAAATAAAAATGACATCTGTCTCGCATTTTCGATTTATTGATGTATTTTGACCCTGACGACGTTCAGAAGGTGGTTATGTATGAGGTGTGTTTATGTACCTATAGCGAGCTGAGCGGCGGTGCAGCCCAGTCGCTCTGCCACAGTGTTTATCTCCTTAATCTTCATCATCTGCCTCCGACCTTCATCACTCTGAACCTTCTCCTTCAGCCACTCGTACCCCTGCAGACACACACACACACACACACACACACACCACTGTCAGAGCCTGATTACATCTTGCATTTCGCGTCCGGATCATATCTGGATAAACTTTAGACAGACTCTGTTTTCACTTTCACCTGCCAGCATCTCCTTCACGTCATGGTATACAGATATTAAAATCACGTTCTGTTTATGTTTGTGTTAAATGCGGTCAGATCCGTCTCTGGTCCTCCGAATGTGGTTTGAGTGATCTGATCATTATGCGCTCACAGGGCGTCCTGGGGTTTGTTCACATCTGGCTTTTCATGCAGTGAAATCCAAATGTGATCTGATCACCAAAAACACGTTACTGCAGGGTATAAACAGGCCGACGCAGTGGGGTCCAGAAGTCTCATAGAACTTTAAAAATCTGGGAATGTTTTAAATGAATCCTGAAAATAAACAACAGAAAGACCTCTCTCTCTATTTAAACTGAAGCAGGTGTGTGGAGTTCATGATGTTGAGGTGTTCGTACTAAAAGGTCAGTGTTTTTAGTCTGATCTCTTCCAGTGAAGCTCTATGAACATTTATGTAGAGTTATGTCAGTAGTTACGATAAGCTAAGATAATGCACACATTTCCTCTGTGAAAAGATTATTTAAGGTGGACAGCTGGAACCACTGTTGAACCTCTGAGGCTACATTTACACTGTTTGTACCTTGAAGAACAAAAATGTACCTCTACAGAACTCTTATTCCTGACAGTGCAGTCTATACAGTTCTGTATTTCACACCGACCTTCAGAGCGGCGCGGGACGTGTCCGGCACTCCGTCGCAGTATTTTCCTGTGATCAGGCCGCAGGCTAAAGGAGACCAGGTCATCACTCCTACACCTGCACACAGACACTCAGTCACACCTGAGACTGGAGACTCTACAGGGTCACTGCACCGAGAGCTCCACTGCAGCTCCAGACGCATTCTGACCACATGATCTCACAGTTATGGGCCGTGTGTGTAATGAATACACTTCTTGTTCTCATGCATATCATCACTGACCAAAAACAACAAGCATTTCCAGTTTTTGCCATTTTTATTTTTTGACATTGAGCTCAGCAGCTGGTCTTTACGTTGTGAGAAAACTTCATGATGCATAAAACAGCAGAAAGGCTCCAAAACTGCTTGTAACAGAATCTCCTTACATTAACTTACGTTGAAGTTAAGATCGTTTTCTCCCTCTCCTGTAAAGTTACCATTCATTAGAGATGCTTGTTTTTCTTTGCACAGCGTTGATGTGGATTTGAGGGAAGATCTTAGAGAAAGTGGGTGGAGCTATTACACATCTGGCTGCCTACATGTTCAGCACGATTTATGACAGTTTGAGCCGCGGCTGCCAGTCTGGCACCTATTTTGTTCCCCTTTTAAAAGCAGATGCACAGTGGTGTCAGACTTGCTGTTGGGAGACTTTAACAGCAGCTTTTGTAGCCAAACAGAGACCGAAGCCTCAAACATGAGCTGAAAGCACATTTAGCACAAGAAGAACACGGTTTAAACTCTCCGGATCAGATGTACGAGAGAGAAGACGCAGCGCAGAACAAGCAATATTTCACCCCAATTCAATGTTTTGGTTTCTTCTTTTAAACTATATATCAGTGTGTGAGCTCTCAGCTTTTTATCTACTTATCAAATATATTATTATACAAAATTATATGTAAGTATTCTTGGCTTATACTGACGAGCATGCAGAAAGAGATTTGGCCTGTACTTATACTTGTACACACACATACTTGTACATATTTATATACTATATACTATATATACGTAAATGTAAACTAGTTGTGTTGACAAAGTTTACTCTTCTTACAGCTAAAGAGTACTGAAAAGTACACATTTGTACACTAAAGTGGGCCAATTTAATCCCAAGAAGTACTGAAATAGTACACTTACAAGTAAACTGCTAGTACACAGATATTAGTATACTTACTACGTAAAGTATCCTTAGGAAATATACTTGAACTTTACTATTTATTTTTTGTATGGGAAGCCTGTCATTAACACATGGGTGTAGCGTTAGTTTGGATGGCAGATAAAAAGCAACATTTCTTTAGCTCGCTTGTTCTGCCTGTGTTCCTGATTGTACTCTGGATGCTAAAGAGCCGGACCAGAGGAATTCTGGGTTGGGGTTTGGAGGGCCCCTGTTAGCGGGAGAACAGTTTGTCCCCAGATATGCGTTCCCGTTATGAGTTCTGACCCACGAACCTAGCCTT
>NW_023494802.1:39120342-39132842 GCF_904425465.1 Colossoma macropomum
AATGAATGAGTGAATCATAACACTGAATGAGTGATTCCTAACACTGTGAGTGAGTGAATCCTAACACTGTGAGTGAGTGAATCCTAACCCTGAATGAGTGAATCCTAACCCTGAATGAGTGAATCATAACACTGAATGAGTGAATCCTAACACTGTATGAGTGAATCCTAACACTGAATGAGTGAATCCTAACCCTGAATGAGTGAATCCTAACACTGAATGAGTGAATCATAACACTGAATGAGTGATTCCTAACACTGTGAGTGAGTGAATCCTAACACTGTGAGTGAGTGAATCCTAACACTGTGAGTGAGTGAATCCTAACGCTGTGAATGAGTGAATCCTAACACTGTGAGTGAGTGAGTCCTAACAATGAATGAGTGAATCATAACACTGAATGAGTGATTCCTAACACTGTGAGTGAGTGAATCCTAACACTGTGAGTGAGTGAATCCTAACGCTGTGAATGAGTGAATCCTAACACTGTGAGTGAGTGAGTCCTAACAATGAATGAGTGAATCATAACACTGAATGAGTGATTCCTAACACTGTGAGTGAGTGAATCCTAACACTGTGAGTGAGTGAATCCTAACCCTGAATGAGTGAATCCTAACACTGAATGAGTGAATCATAACACTGAATGAGTGAATCCTAACACTGTATGAGTGAATCATAACACTGAATGAGTGAATCATAACACTGAACGAGTGAATCATAACACTGAATGAGTGAATCATAACACTGTATGAGTGAATCATAACACTGAATGAGTGAATCATAACACTGAACGAGTGAATCATAACACTGAATGAGTGAATCCTAACATTGAATGAGTGAGTCCTAACACTGAATGAGTGAATCCTAACGCTGTGATTGAGTGAATCCTAACATTGAATGAGTGAATCCTAACGCTGTGAACGAGTGAATCCTAACGCTGTAAATGAGTGAATCCTAACACGGTGTGTGAATCTTAACGCCGTGAATGAGTGAATCCTAACGCTGTGAATGAGTGAATCCTAACGCTGTGAATGAGTGAGTCCTAACACTGAATGAGTGAGTCCTGACACTGAATGAGTGAATCCTAACATTGTAAGTGAATCCTAACGCTGTGAATGAGTGAATCCTAACATTGTGAGTGAGTGAATCCTAACGCTGTGAATAAGTGAATCCTAACGCTGTGAATAAGTGAATCCTAACACTGAATGAGTGAATCCTAACGCTGTGAATGAGTCAATCCTAACACTGTGAGTGAGTGAGTCTTAACGCTGTGAATGAGTGAATCCTAACGCTGTGAATGAGTGAATCCTAACGCTGTGAATGAGTGAGTCCTAACACTGAATGAGTGAATCCTAATGCTGTCAATGACTGAGTCCTAACACTGAATGAGTGAATCCTAACGCTGTGAATGAGTGAATCCTAACACTGTGAGTGAGTGAATCTTAACGCTGTGAATGAGTGAATCTTAACGCTGTGAATGAGTGAATCCTAACACTGAATGAGTGAATCCTAACACTGAATGAGTGAATCCTAACGCTGTGAATGAGTGAATCCTAACACTGAATGAGTGAATCCTAACGCTGTGAATGAGTGAATCCTAACACTGAATGAGTGAATCCTAACGCTGTGAATGAGTCAATCCTAACACTGTGAGTGAGTGAGTCTTAACGTTGTGAATGAGTGAATCCTAACGCTGTGAATGAGTGAATCCTAACGCTGTGAATGAGTGAGTCCTAACACTGAATGAGTGAATCCTAATGCTGTCAATGACTGAGTCCTAACACTGAATGAGTGAATCCTAACACTGTGAGTGAGTGAATCTTAACGCTGTGAATGAGTGAATCTTAACGCTGTGAATGAGTGAATCCTAACACTGAATGAGTGAATCCTAACACTGAATGAGTGAATCCTAACGCTGTGAATGAGTGAATCCTAACACTGAATGAGTGAATCCTAACGCTGTGAATGAGTGAGTCCTAACACTGAATGAGTGAATCCCAACACTGTGAGTGAGTGAATCCTAACGCTGTGAGTTAATCATAACAATGTGAGTCAATCCTGAAGATGTGAATGAGTGAATGTTCTCACCATGATCTCCATGGCGCTCCAGCGTGAGGTTCCCCAGTACATGGCCAGGCCCTGATTGATCACGAAGGTCATGGCCCTCACCACCTCTACACACACACACACACACACACACACACACACGTGAACCAGCTGAGCTCAGTGAAGAGAGTTTCTATCAGAAACACCACTCGCTCACACTGACCCTCCATGGGGGTGTTGATGTCTGTGCGGTTTGCAAAGACAATGTCCACATAGTCCATCTGTAACCTGGACAGAGACCCACGGAGACCTGAGGACAGGGAGACAGGACAGTCGGTCAGCAGGAGAAGCTTTCAGTAACCTAAAACAGCGTCTTACAGAAGTGCTGCCCTGCTGATAAGACGAGAGCTGCAACAGTCAAATACTTTCATTTTTTAATATTGTTTTTAATATAATCTTGAATTTTTGAATATTCTTTATGAATAAGAAAAACTGAAGACATGTTTTACCATAATAACTGAACGGATAAACGTTATTACTGTTGCTTGGTTTGAAAAGTCTGACTGTTCTTTGTTTTATTATTCTATATGTTTTTATGGGTCATGCACCACTAAACCTTACAGTCATGTAGGGTTTTCGTACAGCATTAGTTTACCACGATTTTTGTCCCCAAAGAAAAATTATGGCAGTGTTGAGAAACTTCAAGTGTAACTGCCACAAATGATGTCACAAAGGACATCACTCACACTGACCCTCGTAGACATTACATACAGATTCACATATTACCATATATATATATATATATATATATATACATTAACAACCACCTGGGATATCATAGTAATGGCCCAGCAACACCTTAGCAACCACCTGGGATATCACAGTAATGGTCCAGCAACACCTTAGCAACCACCTGAGATATCACAGTAATGGCCCAGCAACACCTTAGCAACCACCTGAGATATCACAGTAATGGCCCAGCAACACCTTAGCAACCACCTGAGATATCACAGTAATGGTCCAGCAACACCTTAGCAACCACCTGAGATATCACAGTAATGGCCCAGCAACACCTTAGCAACCACCTGAGATATCACAGTAATGGCCCAGCAACACCTTAGCAACCACCTGGGATATCACAGTAATGGCCCAGTGACACCTTAGCAACCACCTGAGATATCACAGTAATGGCCCAGCAACACCTTAGCAACCACCTGGGATATCACAGTAATGGCCCAGCAAACCCTTAGCAACCACCTGGGATATTATATTAGTGGCCTAGAAACATGCCTGCTAGCAACCACCTGCTATAACATAATAACATCGTAGCAACCACCTGGGATTTCATAGCAACAGCTTTGTCAAGCCAACAAAGAGTTTGTTCTCAATTTTCCTCCTTCTAGTTATTATTAGTATTATTAGTATTTCTATTATTTATTTTTGTTTTTTAAAAACAACTTCAATGCTACAAAGTTATACATTTTATTGTTAATTAATTATTTATGTGGAAAATGTTAAACTAGGGATCTGGGTCTGCTAAATAATGAACAGTACATGCTCACATTTCTTACAAATACTCGTCAAACATTCAACTTTAGGATCCACATTTAACTCAGAGACACCACGGAAGGTTTCTGTGTAGGATGTCTACAAGGTCAAAGGTCAGATCAGGAGGACAGTGATGTCATACCTTCAATAATATGCTTCCTGGACAAACCTCTCTCTGTTTCTGCCCTGCAGCACAAAACACCACAATCACGGACAGTGTATTTATACACTGACATACATATATATCTGTAAGTGTACGAACGCAGGCAGTGTCCCACTCACTGTCCACCCCAGTAGATCTTGGTGGTGATTACAAAGCTGGAGCGTCTGAAGAGACACAAAAACAAACCCGTCACACAGACCGTAAACACACAGACACATAAAACATACGGAACATAAATCCATGAGCACACACCTCCACCCTTTCTTCTTTACAATGCTGCCCAGGACGGTCTCTGCCCTGCAGAGGAAGCGAGAAACGATAGAACATCAAACAAACGACTGCAGAGAGGAATGAAAAAAGGAAAAATAATCCATGGTTTTAAATCTAATCTCAAAGTGTCCACATTTACATCAGCCATTTCCACACGTAAACCCGAGTATGACTCTGAAGGGACCTTCATGCTGGACAGCAGCCAGACTTTATCAGCACAGAAGGTCCATAACTTTATAACGGGAAGTTATGTCCACCTTCCCACTAACTCCCTCGGACAGCACTCAGACAGGACTGACAGAGGAACCTACTGTCTGTCTGTCAATGTCTGGATCTATACGGTGTAAACGGAAAGCTCCTTCACTGGTAATGGGAGGTCATGAGTTACAAGGGGCCTCCTTTACATTGTAAAGATAAGACTATGAGGGGCTCCTTTACATTGTAAAGATAAGACTATGAGGGGACTCCTTTACATTGTAAAGATAAGACTATGAGGGGCTCCTTTACATTGTAAAGATAAGACTATGAGGGGACTCCTTTACATTGTAAAGATAAGACTATGAGGGGACTCCTTTACACTGTAAACACAAGACTATGAGGGGCTCCTTTACACTGTAAACACAAGACTATGAGGGGACTCCTTTACATTGTAAAGATAAGACTATGAGGGGCTCCTTTACATTGTAAAGATAAGACTATGAGGGGACTCCTTTACATTGTAAAGATAAGACTATGAGGGGCTCCTTTACATTGTAAAGATAAGACTATGAGGGGCTCCTTTACATTGTAAAGATAAGACTATGAGGGGACTCCTTTACATTGTAAAGATAAGACTATGAGGGGCTCCTTTACATTGTAAAGATAAGACTATGAGGGGCTCCTTTACATTGTAAAGATAAGACTATGAGGGGCTCCTTTACATTGTAAAGATAAGACTATGAGGGGACTCCTTTACACTGTAAACACAAGACTATGAGGGGCTCCTTTACACTGTAAACACAAGACTATGAGGGGACTCCTTTACACTGTAAACACAAGACTATGAGGGGCTCCTTTACACTGTAAACACAAGACTATGAGGGGCTCCTTTACATTGTAAATATAAGACTATGAGGGGACTCCTTTACATTGTAAACATGACTATGAGGGGACTTGACTATGAGGGGACTCCTTTACATTGTAAACAAGACTATGAGGGGCTCCTTTACATTGTAAATGGAAGGGTATGAGGGGACTCCTTTACTTTGTAAACAAGACTATGAGGAGACGTTGTAAAGATAAGACTATAAGGGGGCTCTTTTACATTGTAAAGATAAGACTATGAGGGGACTTCTTTACATTGTAAACAAGACTATGAGGAGACTCCTTTACGTTGTAAAGATAAGACTATAAGGGGGCTCTTTTACATTGTAAAGATAAGACTATGAGGGGACTCCTTTACTTTGTAAAGATAAGACTATTAAGTTAAGTTTAAGAGACCCTTATTAGTCCCACAATGAGGAAATTTCACCTCCGCATTTTAACCCATCTGTGCAGTGAAACACCACATACACACTAGTGAACACACACACTAGGGGGCAGTGAGCACACTTGCCCGGAGCGGTGGGCAGCCCTATCCACAGCGCCTGGGGAGCAGTTGGGGATTAGGTACCTTGCTCAAGGGCACTTAAGTCACGTACTGTTGGCTCAGGGGATCAAACCGGCGACCTTCCAGACCCACAAGGCTGGAACGCTAAACTCGTAAGCAGTCATCGCGTTGGCTCATGCTGGTTAATGTTTAAGTGTTCACTGTCATACTTTTCTTCACTCTGAGGGAAAAAGAAACTGACCTTCCTGAGGCGTAGATCTCCGCTGTGTCGAACAGGTTCACACCGTTCTCATACGCTACAGTCAACACACTCTCTGCCACCTGAAACACACACAGGAATCCATACAGCAAAACTCTTCTAAAGTTTAGAACCCGAGACAAAATTAACTGGACATTGTGAGAGAGAGGAAAACAGAACTGACCTCGTCAGAAACCTGAGACCCAAACGTTACCCAGGTACCTGAAACACATACAAACTCATATTAGCATACAGATCACACAGATAGGACACCACGCCAGTTTGTCCAATGAGGACATTTTGGTGGTCCTCACAAGAAAACGTGATGTTTTCATGACAAAACAACTTTTTTTAAAAAAAACTAAAGGAGTAGAAAGGTAAAGTTTTGGTTCCTGAGGTTAAGATTATATCTAAGTTTAAGTTTAGCTTACTGAGGGCAAGATTAAGTTCAGATTTAGATTACTGAGGTTAAAGCCCAGTCCCATTTCACCCCTCGCCCCTACCACTCAGCCCTACCCATCCCTTTTCGTCTAGGGGTAGGGGGTCCCGATTCTTGTTGAGATAGAGGGGTGGGGTGAAGTGTTGGGGCGAGCTTCTATTTAAGGTGGAACGGGAAAATTCAAACAAGAATCTGGTGAATATCTGACTTCAGCTTCATATCACTGAAGAATTAGGGGTGGGTGATAATAAATAATTGCCCCCTCTTTGAAGTCATATGATGCCCTAAATGTAACTAAAGCCCAGCAGTGAGGAGCTGAACTTTACCCTCCTCTGCTGTCACTGCAGACTGGCAGGGTCTCCTACAGAGCAGCGCTGGTAGCTGTTAATGAAGTGATGCTCTTTTTATTTGAGGGTCTCATTTCAGAGGGAAGATTTCAACCACTACCCTGTAACTCAGTTCCAAGGAGCAACACTCGAAAACAAGGGGTAGGGGTAAAAAGAAGAAATGGGACTGGGCCTAAGAGTAGAGTTAGATTTAGATTTTAATTACAGAGATTAAAGTTATCCTTAGCTGTAAATGTAGCATTATCAGCTACAGTAATACAGAAGTCTGAGACCAACATGGTGTGTGTGTTTGAGAAACTCACCCAGTCCCAAACAAGACACTCTTAAGCCACACTTCCCCAGATTCCTGCAGAACAACAACCACAGTCCTGCATCAGTAATCGATCAGCTGCTGATCAATACAGTGACAGAGCAAACACAAAGCTTAGCACATTAATAATGAAGACAAATAAAGTATCCAGTCAATGATCAGTGGGGTAACACAGCAGTCAGGGCTGGACCACTGGATCAATCAACCTGTGGGAAAGACCTTAAATTACCTCCCCATGGTAACCGCCCACTATTACACCAATAACCTGCTGGAATAACCAATGCATGGTAACCACGGTAACCTGAAAAATCTGTTTTATTAACAAATCTTCGCTGTTGGAACTAATCTGATCTGAGATGGTAACTTTACAGGAGAAGGGAAAAATAATCTACATTTAATGTAAGTTAATATAATGAAATTTAATACTGAGTTATTGTGGATTTATGTTCTTCCAACAATCATAAAACTTTCACACCATATAAAGAGTAACTGGAGTTTTCAAATACAGTCGTATGAAAAAGTCAAATGACAAGTTCGAATTTCTAAGTTGACACCTCCTCTACAGACGTCACACTTAAGAACGGCATTTTTCTGTTATGTTTAGGTCTCACTTGATCTGGATGGTCGACTACAGATCATCTACAGATGTTGAAACTGTTGATAAACTCTCTGTTGACTCTAACAGTGGTGGGGTTAGGGTTAGGGCTAGAACCAGGGTGAGGGTTGGGTTTAGGTTTTGGGTTGAGGTTAAGGTTAGGGTTAGGATTAGAGCAAGTTTAGAGTTAAAGACAATTGTGGTCAGTTTGGTAGATATTTAGTTGAATGTAACCTGAAAGTAAATTAAGTATCAACAAACCATCTAAAGTGGACCATCCAAACACAGTGTTACCTAATTATGCGCATTAAAATGTGGTCACTTATTTACACAAAATAAACAACAACATACAATTAGACCAGGGGTGCCTAAACTTTTGTGCATGACTGTATGTAAAGCAAAGTAGAGCGATGCTGTGAGGCCATTTAAAATGAACTGTGTGTACATTGTGTGGTGATTGTTATGGTCAGACTCTGAACTGAGACACTCTAAACACTGATAATTACCATCTCCATCACTGACAGTCTGAGGGCCTGAGATACAGGAGATACAGGGGTTTACTGACCCATGAGCTCCTCAACCGCTGTCAAACTCAGTTACGTAGAGGAGATACAGTACAGACCACACACACCACACACACCACACCACACACACCACACACCACACACACACCACACACACACCACACACCACACACACCACACCACACATACCACACACACACACCACACACACACCACACCACACACACACCACACACCACACACACCACACCACACATACCACACACACACACCACACACACCACACACAACACACACCATACACACCATACACACCACACACACCACACACACCACACACCATACACACCACACACACCACACACACCATACACCACACACACCACACACCACACACACCACACACACACGACACACACCACACACACCACACACCACACACACCATACACACCACACAGACCACACACACCACACACCACACACACCACACACCACACACACCACACACACCATACACACCACACACACCACACACCACACAGACCACACACCACACAGACCACACACCACACACCATACACACCACACACACCACACATACCATACACACCACACACACCACACACACCACACACCACACAGACCACACACACCACACACCACACACACCATACACACCACACAGACCACACATACCACACACACCATACACACCACACACCACACACACCACACACACCACACACCACACAGACCACACACACCACACACCACACACACACGACACACACCACACACACCACACATACCATACACACCACACACACCACACACCACACATACCATACACACCACACACCACACACACCACACACCACACATACCATACACACCACACACCACACACACCATACACACCACACACCACACAGACCACACATACCACACACACCATACACACCACACACCACACACACACGACACACACCACACAGACCACACACACCATACACACCACACAGACCACACACACCACACATACCATACACACCACACACCACACACCACACACACCACACATACCATACACACCACACACCACACACCACACAGACCACACATACCACACACACCATACACACCACACACCACACAAACCACACACCACACACACCATACACACACCACACATACCACACACACCATACACACCACACACCACACATACCACACACACCACACACACACCACACATACCACGCACACCATACACACCACACAGACCACACACACCACATACCACACACACCATACAGACCACACACCACACATACCACACACACCATACACACCACACAGACCCCACACACCACACATACCACACACACCATACATACCACACAGACCACACACCACACATACCACACACACCACACACACATCACACATACCACGCACACCATACACACCACACATACCACACACACCACACATACCACACACACCATACACACCACACACAACACCACACACACCACACATACCACACACAATACACATACCACACACACCACACACCCACCACACATACCACGCACACCATACACACCACACAGACCACACATACCACACACACCACACACACCACACAGACCACACACACCACACATACCACACACACCATACACACACCACACACACACCACACATACCACACACACCACACACACACCACACATACCACACACACCACACACACACATCACACACACCACACACAACACATCACACACATCACACACACCATATACACCACACACACACCACACATCACACACACCATACACACCACACACACACCATACACACCACACACACATCACACACACCACACACATCACACACACCACACATACCACACACACACACACACACCATACACATCACACACACCACACACACATCACACACACCATACACACCACACATACCACACACACCATACACACCACACATACCACACACACCACACACCATACACACACACCACACATACCACACACTCACCACATATACCACACACACCACACATATACCACACACACCACACATACCACACACACCACACATTCCCTTGTCACACAGAGGAGCACACTCGGAGATGAGAACCTAATGAGAAACTTTAAAGTCAGTTATTCATTCAGCCTAATGAGAAACTGTAGAACAGACTCGGTTTATATCACAATACCTACATTTAGAGTCAGTTATTCATTCAGCCTAATGAGAAAACTGTAGAACAGACTCAGTTTATATCACAATACCTACATTTAGAGTCAGTTATTCATTCAGCCTAATGAGAAACTGTAGAACAGACTCGGTTTATATCACAATACCTACATTTAGAGTCGGTTATTCATTCAGCCTAATGAGAAACTGTAGAACAGACTCGGTTTATATCACAATACCTACATTTAGAGTCAGTTATTCATTCAGCCTAATGAGAAACTGTAGAACAGACTCAGTTTATATCACAATACCTACATTTAGAGTCAGTTATTCATTCAGCCTAATGAGAAACTGTACAACAGACTGAGTTTATATCACAATACCTACATTTAGAGTCAGTTATTCATTCAGCCTAATGAGAAACTGTAGAACAGACTCAGTTTATATCACAATACCTACATTTAGAGTCGGTTATTCATTCAGCCTAATGAGAAACTGTAGAACAGACTTAGTTTATATCACAATACCTACATTTAGAGTCGGTTATCCAGACTAAGTTTAAACTGAGAGACAGACTGCAGTCTCAGAATGTGTGTGTGTGGTCAGCTGGTCTGATTGGTGTAAATGCTCCTCCACTGTAAACACTGTGACAGGGTCAAAGGTCAGTGTGGCGTAATCTGTTCGATTAGATTGAGGGTCCTCAGGGTCGCTTTCATCACACACTGATCTATCACAGCTCAGGATCGGAGAGGATCACTGACATCAACTTGGTTAGCACGTGCTCATCTGTGTGTGTGTGTGTGTGTGTGTGTATGTAATGGCTCCGCCCTTCTCACCTGTACTTCATGCTGGTGTTGCGTCCAGTAGCTTCATTCATGTGGGCGTGGCCCTGCGTGCATGGCCGTGGGCAGTGCGGGCGTGGCTTGCTATGCCCCGCCCCCACTATGCTGGGGCGGTTGGGGCGATCATCACCACTGCGACCCTTCAGGTTGTGTTCCGTACACACAATAGACACCTGCATCCTGAGCCTACTGGTAACAGCTAATCACGCTATTAAGACAGTGCTAACAGCTAATCACACTATCCTGACCCTACACTAGCAGCTGCCCACTGCTATAACCAGTTTATAGTGGCTATTCACACTATCCTGATCCTACACTAGCAGCTGCCCACTGCTATAACCAGTTTATAGTGGCTATTCACACTATCCTGACCCTACACAAGCAGCTGCCCACTGCTATAACCAGTTTATAGTGGCTATTCACACTATCCTGACCCTACACTAGCAGCTGCCCACTGCTATAACCAGTTTATAGTGGCTATTCACACTATCCTGACCCTACACTAGCAGCTGCTCACTGCTATAACCAGTTTATACACTACCTTGACTCTACAGACTGCCTTTACACTAAGACCTGATCACACTATTCAAACACTACTGTACTCAGTCTGGACTCTGGTCTGGAGTCTGGACACTACACACTGTCTAAAACTACCGCTCTGTTCCACCACACTTCCCTCTGACATACACACTTCCCACCAGTCCACCCCAACACAAACACCTGACCAACAAGCAGCCTTTAAACACTCATGATCCCTCTACTGACACACTGAGATGTGTCCCCGCCTCCTCACCTGAGCACAGGTAAACCCTGGTTTGTATCAGATCCTCAAAGCGCCGTTAATATCCACACCGATGAGGAGCTTCAGGGACTGAAGCAGGTCAGATGCGCTCTGCACGCTCTGCTCGGCGCTGAGCCGAGTGCTCGCACTGCTGATCCCTCGTACTCTGAGGAGCGTAAAGCCCTCGCTGCTCCTCCGCTCTCACTGATGTGCTCCTAATGTTCAGTGAAGCTCACAGTGACTCGAGCGACCACACACTCCTATACGCTCCCGCACGCTCCCACACGCTCCCACACGCTCCTATACGCTCCCGCACGCTCCCACACGCTCCCACACGCTCCTGCACGCTCTCACAGCCCCACTGACCCCCTACTGGACTCTGTGCTGCAGTAGGTGATGTAACTGCAGTTCAACTCTGTTACTGTAAACTTACTGTAAACCTGCACTGACTCCACTGAGACTGGAGACACAGAACCACAGTGAGAACGTTTCTGCTGCGGTTCTCACACAGACGAACCCCGATACTCTCACAGACGTCTAATATAACCTTAATCTGACCGTTCATATTAGAACACAGTAAACAA
>NW_023494802.1:39137842-39140342 GCF_904425465.1 Colossoma macropomum
GCTTCTCCATCAGCCTCCGGGCCACCTCAAGGATCTGAGAGGAGAGGTCGTCACGGCAACCCTGCTGACCCTGAGCCTGACTCGGAGCCTGACCTTGACCCTGAGCATCGCGGGGTCGTGACGCAAACCGCCCAAAGACCTCCGCAACCCCCGACGGCTTGGGCTTCCTGCTGTTGAAGCCGTAGAGGTCGTTCACGGTTAACTTTGCCCCCTTCGGCCCCGCCCCCAGGCCGGGGGTCATCGCAGTACCCGCACGACCCGCAAACATCTCACACTGTGACCCTCCTGAAGACCACCGTCCAGCCGAGTGTCCACTCTCCACTCTGGGTAATCCCCCTTCACTCGCCTCACCCTCCTCTGCCCTCTGGGTCTGGATTTGACTGACAGGTCATGATTACCCCATCATCATCATCATCATCATCATCACCGCCCCCCAGTAGATTAGAGTGTGACTGTATAATAATCTGGCAGGTTTCCAGCACAGTGAGATTACTGAGATTACAGATACTGACACTGAATCAGCCAGTGGAGCTGATTTATTTACCCATTCATAAAAAATATGGAACAAAATTTTTCATAACTGCTTTATTTTATCCTTCGATCTGTTAGACTCAGGGAATAAACAGTGTGTGTGTATTAAAATGTGCAGTAGTGAGTCTCTGGAGGACGTGACTGATTTACACTCAGAGAACCAACAACAACATGGAGGTCGACTGGGGTGCTGAAACTTTTGCACACACCTGCATACGCTATATTTTAATTAATTAATTTAATCTATATTGTATTGAATTCGTTCATCCACTTAAACATTTAAACTATTAATTCATTAATTTATTTAAACAGACTCAGTTGCCTGATAGAATTAATTAGTTAATTAACCAATTAATCAATTAATTATGCTACAGTTCATTCATCCATTCATTTTTCCTTCATCCATTAATGTGTTCATTAATCCAGTAATGTAAACTGTCACTCATCAATTCAAACAGAATTTCATAATCATTTTTGTTTAAACTGTATTCTGTATTCATTTATTTAACCCATATTCATTCATTTCATTCATCCTTTTACTCTGTTTATTCAAGACTACATTCAATTCATCCATTCATATTAACTACAATCTAATTCGTCCTTTTATTTGAACTATCCTTAAATCATTCCTTCATTTTTACTATACTCTAATTCACGTGTGTCAGACTCCCGTCCTCCTGGGTCAAAGCTCTGCAGACTTCAGTTCACCGCCTCATTAAACACACCTGATTCAGCTCGTCAGCTAATTAAGGCCTTAATGAACTGAATTCAGAGCATTAGATGAGGGTAAACGCTGATCTCCACAGAGCTTTGGCCCTGAAGGTCTCGCTGGCTCTAATTCATGCATTCATTTAAACAATACTCTAATTCATCCGTTCATTTAAACAATACTCTAATTCATCCATTAATTTAAACAATACTCTAATTCATCCATTCATTTAAACAATACTCTAATTCATCCATCCATTCATTTAAACAAAACTCTAATTCATCCATCCATTCATTTAAACAAAACTCTAATTCATCCATTCATTTAAACAATACTCATTCATCCGTTCATTTAAACAATACTCTAATTCATCCGTTCATTTAAACAATACTCTAATTCATTCATCCATTCATTTAAACTATACTCCAATTCATCCATTCATTTAAACAATAATCTAATTCATCCATTCATTTAAACAATACTCTAATTCATCCATCCATTCATTTAAACAAAACTCTAATTCATCCATCCATTCATTTAAACAAAACTCTAATTCATCCATTCATTTAAACAATACTCTAATTCATCCATCCATTCATTTAAACAATACTCTAATTCATTCATCCATTCATTTAAACTATACTCCAATTCATCCATTCATTTAAACAATACTCTAATTCATCCGTTCATTTAAACAATACTCTAATTCATTCATCCATTCATTTAAACTATACTCCAATTCATCCATTCATTTAAACAATACTCTAATTCATTCATCCATTCATTTAAACTATACTCCAATTCATCCATTCATTTAAACAATACTCTAATTCATTCATCCATTCATTTAAACAATACTCTAATTCATCCGTTCATTTAAACAATACTCTAATTCATCTGTTCATTTAAACAACACTCTAATTCATCCGTTCATTTAAACAATACTCTAATTCACCCGTTCATTTAAACAATACTCTAATTCATCCATTCATTTAAACAATACTCTAATTCATCCATCCATTCATTTAAACAATACTCTAATTCATCCGTTCATTTAAACAATACTCTAATTCATCCGTTCATTTAAACAATACTCTAATTCATCTATCCATTCATTTAAACAATTCTCTAATTCATCCGTTCATTTAAACAATACTCTAATTCATCCGTTCATTTAAACAATACTCTAATTCATCCATCCATTCATTTAAACAATTCTCTAATTCATCCGTTCATTTAAACAATACTCTAATTCATCCA
>NW_023494802.1:39145342-39177842 GCF_904425465.1 Colossoma macropomum
AGACACAGACACAGACATTAACACACACACACACACATACATTAACAAACACACACATACACACACACACACACACACAGACACAGACATTAACACACACACACACACACACACACACACACATTAACACACACAGACACAGACATTAACACACACACACACACACTCACACACACTCACACAGACAGACTGACCGTGCTGTAGAGCTGGTGTAGGATGTCCCTGCAGTTCGGGACCCCCAGGTCCGTGTTCATCACCAGCTTAATGCCTGTGGGGGTCTCATAGTAGTGAAGTTTGTACCGACTCGTCTGGAAGGAGATAAACCCGTCCTTCCTGAAACAGCGAGTCAAGGAAACGAACAGAAACACACGGCCAACAGCGTTCGTACGAACCTGCAGCTCGGAATACGTCCGGTCACCAACAACACAGGCTGCAGTGCAGTCAGGCGGGGAGACACGGCATCAAGGAGTGAGGGTCTCAGAATCAAAGTTCTGGGGGTCCCTGATAATAAACTCATTATGACGTTACGCTGAAAAACAGACTCAGATCCAGACTCAGTGAAGCTCATTGTTTATCTGCTTCCCCCACAATCAGCTTCTGTCTCTGGTGTTCTTAACTAACTAGAGCTGCAGCTCTGCTCTGCCTCAGGGTGGCGCTGTAGCAGACTGGTTCACCCAGTTGGTCCTTCATAGCCTAGAAACTGTAACTCTGCCCGGATTCCTCTGAAACACTTTACAATGAGCTGCAGCAGATCTGTAAATCTGAAAACTCGCCCAGTTTCCCAAGAGTTTGGAGTGAAGAGTGACTGTTCCTCATTTCTCACACTGAAGACAGAAGAGGAGACGAGGAAGATCTCAGTTACTGTGAGGAAGAGCGCAGAACCGCACTAGAACAGAGACTCTACAGAAGAGGAGACGAGGAAGATCTCAGTTACTGTGAGGAAGAGCGCAGAACCGCACTAGAACAGAGACTCTACAGAAGAGGAGACGAGGAAGATCTCAGTTACTGTGAGGAAGAGCGCAGAACCGCACTAGAACAGAGACTCTACAGAAGAGGAGACGAGGAAGATCTCAGTTACTGTGAGGAAGAGCGCAGAACCGCACTAGAACAGAGACTCTACAGAAGAGGAGCCGAGGAAGATCTCAGTTACTGTGAGGAAGAGCGCAGAACCGCACTAGAACAGAGACTCTACAGAAGAGGAGACGAGGAAGATCTCAGTTACTGTGAGGAAGAGCGCAGAACCGCACTAGAACAGAGACTCTACAGAAGAACAGCTGATAAAACAGACATTTACTGACACTGAATCATCAGCGCCGCTATGGAGAGAGAGTCAGCAGACAGACACGAGACCCCCGAATACCAGGGGGTTTCACACACTGCCGTGATGGGATGAGGTAGTTATAATCTTCTGAATCGTTTTCTTCAAATCATGACTTATCTGCCTTGTGATTTTTTCTTGAGATCACAACTTATTTTTTTCGTGATCTCAAGATAATAGAAGCTGCATACTTGACAATCTTGAAATCACAAGATAATTAAGCTGTGATCTCAGGATAACAGTTCAGAGAGCCGTATCTACCCCATGGCCTCTCCTGACGTCCGTCATCTTCTGAGTTTATACAATAAACACAAACTTAGACCAGAAACAGAAACCCAGCGTACAGTGACTTTATAACCTGCACAGGAAGAAGAAGCTGATTGGACGGCAGCTTGTTATGACATCATCATCTTTGATCACTCATTTTAAACCAGAGCTTTGATTTAAACTCTTTTCCTTCTTAGAAAGTTCAATTTTGCATAATTACATCCCAGACAGTGATTAACGGAGCTCTGATCGCCGACGGGCTTCAAACCCCAGAAGAACACGAAACGTATCGAGCATCACGAACCGTCTGATCAGCCCACGCTCGAGTAAAGCCCCCCCACCACGCTCGAGTAAAGCCCCCACCATGCTCGAGTAAGCCCCCCCACCACGCTCGAGTAAAGCCCCCACCATGCTCGAGTAAAGCCCCCCCACCACGCTCGAGTAAAGCCCCCACCATGCTCGAGTAAAGCCCCCCACCACGCTCGAGTAAAGCCCCCCACAGGCACAGCGCTGGAGGATACATGTCGAGTGGAGACATCTTGCTGACGAAGGAGCGGATGGAGAACAGCATCCCGTACATCAGCTTAAACTCCTGGACAAACACAGAACAGCAGCCGTTACTCCAACATCCAATCTGGATATGTATATATATATATGTATATCCAAGATAGATATATATCCAATCTAGAACCACATATGAAAGTTTTTGTTTTGGTCCAGATGTTAATTCAGACGTCCTTCACCAACAGTTTGCTGCTTATGTGTTAATGGTAATTAATCTGGATCTGGTTCAGTGTGAACACAAGCTGGAGTCTAAATCACAGTCAGACTGACTCGACCTGGGAAATTACCAGCACTGAGAACTCAATAATAATCATAATGATACCAATAATAATAATCATAATGATACCAATAATAATAATGATAAAGTTTATCTATGTAGCACCTTTTACATATTAATATGCAGCTCAAAGTGCTTTACAAGGAGGAAGGCAAGTAAACACCACCATATAAGAGGGATCAGAAAACTGTGTGGAGAATAAAATGTCATAACATTTCTAAAATAATAAATACATAATGGTTTAAACAGCACAAATAAGTGATTATAAAAGATAAAATCGTAAAGGAATGGAAAAAACAAGGACTTCAAACTCAAAAATCTCAAATATAATAAAACAATCATCGAGTTAAATAATCAATTACAGGCCTGTTTCCCCTACAGAGGAGGTAAAGGTGGAAAAACTGAATCTGGATTCTGATTCAGGTGAGACGACCAGGTGTGAACGGGGTCTGATTCTCATTACAGACCAATAAACGGACGGGAAAGCCAGTTTAATCCAGAGCTCAGCTCACTCAGGCTGGGCCTGGTGGGTGTGGAGTGCGCTGGTTCTCTTTGTTCTGTGTGGCTGGTTCTCACCTCCTCTTTGGAGATCCCTGCCTGCTTCTTACGGTTCCACTCGCTGTAGTGCAGGCAGGTTCCGTTACGGTCGAAGATGTACAGGTTATGGACGGTCATCTGCAAGACGGACCGGACATCAGAGACAAACACGAACACTTTATTCTTATTACCAGAGCTCCTACTGTATCAGAGTGGAGTGAGTGAGCTCCTACTGTATCAGAGTGGAGTGAGTGGAGTGAGTGAGCTCCTACTGTATCAGAGTGGAGTGAGTGGAGTGAGTGAGCTCCTACTGTATCAGAGTGGAGTGAGTGGAGTGAGTGAGCTCCTACTGTATCTGAGTGGAGTGAGTGGAGTGAGTGAGCTCCTACTGTATCAGAGTGGAGTGAGTGGAGTGAGTGGAGTGAGCTCCTACTGTATCAGAGTGGAGTGAGTGGAGTGAGCTCCTACTGTATCTGAGTGGAGTGAGTGAGCTCCTACTGTATCAGAGTGGAGTGAGTGGAGTGAGTGAGCTCCTACTGTATCAGAGTGGAGTGAGTGGAGTGAGCTCCTACTGTATCTGAGAGGAGTGAGTGGAGTGAGTGAGCTCCTACTGTATCAGAGCGGAGTGAGTGGAGTGAGTGGAGTGAGCTCCTACTGTATCAGAGCGGAGTGAGTGGAGTGAGTGAGCTCCTACTGTATCAGAGTGGAGTGAGTGGAGTGAGTGAGCTCCTACTGTATCAGAGTGGAGTGAGTGAGCTCCTACTGTATCAGAGCGGAGTGAGTGGAGTGAGTGAGCTCCTACTGTATCAGAGTGGAGTGAGTGGAGTGAGTGTTTCTCCCAAAACAGATTACAATTCTCCGGTCCACCTTAAATGGTACAACAGTTACTGCTGTGACTGCGGCACCATTTAAGGTGGACCGGGGAATTCGAAACAGGAGCCAACTTCGTTCTTTTCCCAGCAGTAACTGTGGTTCTGTTCTCCACCATTTGAGGCGGTTCGCTTCTGTAGATCCGCCTCGGTTTCGCTTCGGAAATGATTTGATGAGACGATTAAACCGCTTTATTTCATTTTACACCGGCAGATCAATAAACCGCTCCGGGGCACAAACAGCAGCGGACAAGCGGCTCTCTAACCGTTTAAAGGCGCTCTTAGAGAGAAACCACTGATTTATTTATAAAGTGTGAGTTTATTGTATTTATAAAGTGTGAGTTTATGAATCTCCGAGGGAGAAAAAAGAGAGATAATCGGGTATTTTGGTATTTTGTGAGTTATTTACCTTCCGTCTTCACTCAGCGGCGGCCGACAGAGCAGACAGCACCGTGTTCCAATAAGCGCACTAGTGCACTCGCTGAATCTCCCGATGTGGCGAATGTTCCCAGACCGCCCTCTGCTCACTCGCTAGGCGCCCTAGCTAGGGGACTAGCGCGCTTATTGGAACCGTGGACTCTATGGTCGCCGTTGCCTGTAAATAATGCTCTATTTTACAGTAGAAAACGATAAATATTCAAATATATCAACTCCGTTCATTTAAATCGTCGTGACTTTGATATCCGTACATGTTACCCATGTTTCAGTGTTTATTTCTTTTTTATTCACATTACGGATTCTTTTCAAACAGGCATGTGTGAGGGCAGCGTCCTCGCTCAGGGCTCCGAAGGAGCAGCAGGTAGATTTTTAGAAATTTGAGAGATTGTGGTGATTTTTGCTAATTTAACTATTTCACTGGTTTTAGTTTTACACTTTGAGGTTGTGAAGCTGCAGTGAATGCAAAAATGAAGCTTTGTGAGGCTTTTTATCGTTTTTATTGTCATTTTATTTTTTTTTGTGGTGTTACAAATCTGGCAGCGCAAAGAAGAGAGAGAGTAAACAACACAGATGAAGGAGTAAAGGAATAAAGATGATTTCAGAAAAACTGAAGATGGTTAAGAAAGATTTCTGGATTAAACTGGAACAGATCTGCTTTGAGGGTTCTTTAACTGTGGATGCCCATCAGGGACACCTGGTGGACAGAAGGAGGAACAGCAGCTATAGGTGTACTGTGTACCTCTTAGAATAAAAGGTCCAAATTCGTTCCTCCGAGTTATTTACTGTTTATTAAACAGCAAAGATAAATAACATTAATCACACTGTGGGCGTTCCCTGTTAAAAAAGGCAATCAAAACCATTAGGACTGAGATGTGTTTGCTTTCTAATGGGGATTGGCCTAATGGTTACCATTTGAGTCCCTGTAGGACACCTTTAGATCCCATCAGGAAACCATCAGACGCATCTGGAATCAGAACACCTGTTAGTCCTTTAGAGTCCGTTATACTGTGATATCAACCCATCAGGAAAACACAGAACACCATTACTGGCTATTAGACACCATCAGGAACCAGCAGAACCTTTTAATCATTTATAGGATTTTTTCAGCAGGATAAAAACACAATAAACAAAAAATAGATCACCTTCAAGGTTATTTTGAGAACAGTTTAGAGCTGGTGTTTACAGTGATAGCGCACACCTCTACATGCTGTTTACTATTTAGTGTGAGGTTTTGTTATGTGTGTGTGTGTATATATATATATATATATATATATATATATATATATATATATATATATATACACACATATATATACACATATATACATATCGCTGCTGTCGGAACAAAACTCATATCTCCATTTTTGTTGTTTTTCAGTTTTTGACATAATTTGAAAATACCTGTTGGCTTTAAAATTGTGTGTAAATTTCATGATGAATGGACCAAAAGAAACGGCCCACAATTACTTAGAAAGACGTCTGGTTCCATTGACTTACATTAAAAGTAAAGTAGGTTTTTTCCTTCTCCTGTAAAGTTATACCTTTGGAGATACGAGTTTTCTTCTGACAGCAGCGATACATATATATATATATATATATATATATATATATATATATATATATATATATACACATATATATACACACACACCTATATATATATATGTGTATATATATATATATATGCTGCTCTGGATCATTTCCTGAATTCTGGTATCAGTCATGAGCCACAAATACCCCCCAGAGCCAGAGCAGCTCTCAGGGCTGGAGCAGGAAACAGATGCTGTACTGTTCTGCACAGATACTTCACTGAGTACTGACAGTCAAATACAGTATGAGAGCGCCACGCTGGAGGAACCAGCTCTGAGAACCTTTACAGAACCTGACACAGAGGCTAAAACACTCCTCCAAAAAAACTACACAAGCAACAGAGAGAAAGATCCCCGCCCACCCAGACACGCCTCTGCCTGTGGGTTTAATTACACTGTTATTAGCTGATCTATATAACCTGATATAGGAAAATCATCTTATTTACAGCAGCCAATAAGCTGCTTCTGCACTCACTCACTAACAATGATGTAGCCCTGCCCCTTTAGGTAAAACCCACCTCCCTCCCACAGATGTAGCCCCACCCCTTCAAATGTAGTTCTGCCTCCATCAAGTATAGTACCTCCTCTTTTTAGTAAAAACCCCATCTGCCTTCCACATATGAAGCCCCACCCCTTCAGCTGTAACCCGCCTCCCTTAGATATAGCCCCACCCCTTCATGTTTTGCCCCACCTCTTTCAGATGTAGCCCAACTTTCCTTATTGTGTAGCCCACCTCCCCCCGATGTACACCCTTCTCCATCCGCTGTAGCCCCGCCACCCTCAGATGTGTTGGTTTGCGACCCTGCCACAGGTGTGGGCGGGGTGAAGGAAGCCCCACCCTCTATCTTTCTAATCAGAGACCCCCAGCTCCCCTCCTTCATCTGTCCTCCTCCCCCCATCTCCCACTCTCCTACCAACCACTCCAGCCCTCCTCCCATGTCCTCCACACCGCCATTCTCCTCCCTCAGGATCAGGCTGTACCGCGTCTTCCTCCTCTCAGTCGTCCTTCTCTCCGGCATCCCCCAGCTCTCCTCCACCTCCTTCCATCCCTCTATCTCTTCCTCTCGGCTTATCTCCCTGTACAGGGTCTTCCTGAACATCTCCTTCCTGTCTGTCGCTTCTCTCCCTCCTTCTTTCTCCCTCCGCATCGTCACCTCCATCCTTTCCTCCTCTGCTGCTGGCACCAGTTCTATTCTAGTCGCGGTATCTCCTCTATCCTCGTCCCTCGCTCCCTCTCTCCTTCCGTCCTCCCCTACCTCCTCGTCTCCTTTCTCGATGAACAGAACTGAGCGGAACACGGCCTGGCTCTCTATCGGTATCTTCTCTGGAGCTAAGAACTTCACCGTCTCGCTCCCCAGCTCCCCTCCTCCCACTCTGTCCAGAGTGTTTCGGAAGGTCAGCAGGGTCACTCCTCCGCCCTGCTTGCGAAGTTTCCTCTGGATTGGCCGGTACAGGGTGAGGTAGGTGATGAGGATCCAGAGGAAGAGCATGCAGGAGCAGAGCGCTGAGAGAATGCAAAGCGGCAAAAAGCCAGCAAACAGCCACCAGCACCATGGCACCATGCAGCCGGACACTGATCTGGATTCACCTGAGGCATGGTCGAAGGGAATCAAGGTTTCTAGACCAGGAACGGAGGTAGGGGGTGCTCTAGAGGTCCTCGGGTGGCCGGTAGAGGATGTGGATTGGGGTTCAGGTGTAGCAGGCTCTGGAGATGTCCAGGGCAATGGGACCAATGAGGTTCCTGGATCAAGAGTGGAAGTAGGAAGTGCGGTAGAATTCTTCTCATGGCTTGTAGAGGCTGTGGAATAGAGTTCAATTCTCTTGGTGATGTTGAATGCCCTGGATTCTGAGATCCATTCGGACCAGACTTCAGTCCAAAAATGCTGGACAGTCCAGAATTCAAATCTGGTCCAGATGCTAGACATGGTGGAGGCTGGCAGAGAGTGGCTACTTGCAGGTGTACTGCTTGTTGAGGCTGTTTGTGGGGTTGAAAGGGTACTCGTTGTGGTAGCTGGCTCATTGATCTTGGAGCTCATTGTTGGGGTAACCGTGGGTGACTGTGTTGTGATGCCTGGCTTAGTGGTTGTTGGGATCATTTTTGAGGTTGTGGGTTCAGGTGCTGTTGTTGGTTGACTGAATGTAGAGGTTATTTCATGGGACTGCACTGGAGGCATCGGTACGTTTGCACTGCAGTATTGATCTTCCTCCAGGTCCACGATGACCATCCCTTTCATGAATAGTGGCTCAAAACACACCACACTCTCTGGGTCATTCTCAACGCTGGCTTTCAGGTCCATGGTGTGATTGGTGTGTTTATACACATTGTGACCCTGATCCTCTAGGTATTTCTGCAGGTAGCCCACCTGGCAACTGCAAAGCCAGCGGTTCTTGGACAGGAAGACATAAGGCAGCTCAGGCTTGGAGGAGAAGAACTCATCAGGCAAGTGTTGGACACGGTTATCTTCTAGGTCAAAGGTCTTGAGGCTGGTGGAGGTGACAGACTCCAGCAGGCGATGGGGCAGTGCGGGTAGCTGGTTCCCAAAGAGGTCAATGACCTCTAAGAGTGGAAGGTCACCGAAGGTGGCATCATGAAGGGTGCGGAGGGCGTTTCTGTCCAGATACACCTCCATCAGCGCAGGAGCAAAGCGGAACACCCGGCCACCCAAACCTTCCAGCTTGTTATTGGACAACCGCAGCACACTGAGCTTCTCCAGCACTGGACCTGAGAGAGACCAGCCAGGGGGTTCAGTCACAATCAGGAATTTACAAAGACATTAGGCTGAATGAATAACTGACTCTAATTGTGATATAAACTGAGTCTGTTCTACAGTTTCTCATTAGGCTGAATGAATAACCGACTCTAAATGTAGGTATTGTGATATAAACCGAGTCTGTTCTACAGTTTCTCATTAGGCTGAATGAATAACCGACTCTAAATGTAGATATTGTGATATAAACTGAGTCTGTTCTACAGTTTCTCATTAGGCTGAATGAATAACCGACTCTAAATGTAGGTATTGTGATATAAACTCAGTCTGGTCTACAGTTTCTCATTAGGCTGAATGAATAACTGACTCTAAATGTAGGTATTGTGATATAAACTGAGTCTGTTCTACAGTTTCTCATTAGGCTGAATGAATAACTGACTCTAAATGAATAGAGTCAGCCAGTTTGCACTAAAGTCCCTGTAGTTACTGAATAATAAGCCCCAGTATGTAATAAGCCTGGGCTTTAAGGGGTTGAAGCTCCGCCCCCCAGTCTCACCTGACGGGTCGATGACCCTGATGTGGTTCTGGCTCAGGTCCAGCTCGTGAAGCTGTGCGTAGGCGCTGTAGGCGGCCCAGGACAGCGAGGTGAACTCATTTTGGGAAAGAACCAACACCTCCGTCCCCACGTCGATCCCAGCAGGCACTGCGGTCAGACTCTGATTAACGCAGCTGACCCGCGGCCTGTGGTCAGTGTTCCTGTCACTACGGCAACCGCTGGACGTCACCGCCAGGAACGGAGGAACCAGGAGGAAGAGGCCGAGGAAGAGGAGCATTCTGACCACAACAGATCAGGAACGTTAGAGTCTGACATTCAGACTGAGACGCGTCAGTTATGATGTTATTACAGTCATTTCATTTCATTTCTGCTTCTCATTTTCATACGTGTTGATTTTTTGTAAGTATTTCTGTAAAAGCCTCTCTGAGGTGCTCAGGTCTCAGGACACCTTCAGCTTTATTATCTAGTGCCTTTATTTCTGTGTTTGTGTGAAGAACCACTGTGTATGAAAGACACTGTACAAATAAAAGCCTTATTACAATAATCGATCATAATAAAGCTGTTATAACAGATTACTGTGACGTATTTGGCTCATTTTCCTTTTACCAAATTAAAAGTCACACTTTCCCTGATAGTAAGAGGACAGTGGGCCACTGCCGGCCCACTGATGGCAGAGCTGGTGGTCCCCTGGTGTTTTGCTCAGCGTTTTCCGGATGGCCCACCGGCGGTTCAGCAGAGTGATAGACAAAACTGATCATCACTCATTTTCCCTCACAGTCCAGTTTACTGGCTTTCCTTCCTCCTTTCTTTAGTTTTACTTTATACATTAGTTTAGTAAATAGTTAGTTTACTAGTTAGTTAATCCGGCTCAGCATCAGCAACAACACTTCACTGCTGTCGGAACCAAATCTCATCATTTTTGTTGTTTTTCAGTTTTTTGACGTAATCTGAAAACGCCTGTTCTTCTTGACACTGTGTGTAAATTTCATGATGAATGGACCAAAAGAAATGACCCAGAATGACTTGGAAAAGATTCTGGTTCCACTGACTTACATTAAAAGTACAGTATGTTTTTTTCTTCTCCTGTAAAGTTTCCGTTTTTGAGATACAGGTTTTGTTTCGACAGCAGCGACTTATATAAAATCATTTCATTTCAGGCCTAGTCGTTATTTTTTCTTCTCTCAGTTGTTTGTAATATTTGTCTCAGTTTATTTTCTACAATAAAGTCTCTCTGCGTTTAAAATCTGTTTGGGAAGATTAAATTAGAGCTTGTTTGCAGGACAGTAATCTGGGTGGTCCGAAGGTGGACCAGCAGTGGCAAACAGTCAGTGGGGGGCCGGGGTTTAGGGTTGGGGATAGGGGTGGGGTTAGGATTTGGGGTTTAGGGTTGGGGATAGGGATGGGGTTAGGGTTTGGGGTTTAGGGTTAGGGGGGTTGGGTTAGGGGTTTAGGGTTAGGGTTAGGGGTTTAGGGTTAGGGGGGTTGGGTTAGGGGTTTAGGGTTAGGGTTAGGGGTTTAGGATTAGGGGGGTTAGGGTTAGGGGTTTAGGGTTAGGGTTAGGGGGTTAGGGGTTTAGGGTTAGGGGGTTAGGGTTAGGGGTTTAGGGTTAGGGTTAGGGGTTTAGGGTTAGGGGGGTTGGGTTAGGGGTTTAGGGTTAGGGGGGTTAGGGTTAGGGGTTTAGGGTTAGGGTTAGGGGTTTAGGGTTAGGGGTAGGGGTTTAGGGTTAGGGGTAGGGGTTTAGGGTTAGGGGGGTTGGGTTAGGGGTTTAGGGTTAGGGGTAGGGGTTTAGGGTTAGGGGGGTTAGGGTTAGGGGTTTAGGGTTAGGGGTAGGGGTTTAGGGTTAGGGGTTTAGGGTTAGGGTTAGGGGTTTAGGGTTAGGGGGGTTGGGTTAGGGGTTTAGGGTTAGGGTTAGGGGTTTAGGGTTGGGGGGGTTGGGTTAGGTTTAGGGTTAAGTTACTAGAATTACCAAATAAAAGACTGGGATGTTTACAAAGGCAGACGTCCAGAATGCTGGGGATTGTTTGTACTGTAAGGTGTTTACAGTCTACATTTCAGTACTAAACATTTCACCTGGTTACATTCACATGTTCAGTATATCTATAAACCGTATTTCTGAATTCAGAACAGCTGAACTGGTGAAATTTGACATTTCATGATGCACAGAGTCAAACTAATTCATTTACATCTTGGGCAAAATATGTTCCAGAAAAACAGCTTCATTTATTAAACAAAGAGGTTTTTAAACAATAAAACTTAATATATTTTCACTAATATAATTAATATACTTTCATTCAACTTATTCCATATTCACCTCACCTCAATACTGCATAAAACTGAATTTAGTTATTATTATTATTATTATTATTATTAAAGAGTTCAGGATGTTCAGACTCACGTTTCTCTGCTGAAGGTTCTCCTGCTGAGCTGCTCTGGAGCTTCTGTTTCTGTTTCTCCACCACAGCTTTAAACAGCCTCCACAGCCCTTTATCACCAAACAGCACGTTTCCTGCACAGATCCTCCTCCTCCTCCTCCTCCTCCAGCAGCAGCTCGCCTACTGTCTGTACTACTGTCTCTATTACTGCTTAATTACTCACTGTATTACTGATTAATTACTCTCTGTATTACTGCTTAATTACTCTGTGTATTACTGATTAATTACTCTCTGTACTACTGTTTCATCACTGACTGTATTACTGTTTAATTATACTCTGTATTACTGTTTAATTACTCTGTATTTCTGATTAATTATAAACTCTTCTACTGTTTACAGTATATTACTGTTTAATTATACTCTGTATTACTGATTAATTACACACACATATAAAATTATTAACATTATTTCTAATAACCTTTAGATGTTTTTCCAAAAGTTATTACTGAAAGTTACTGTAAAAATTATGTTAATTATTGTTTGAATGAGCATCATTTAGTTCAACTGTTACCAAAAAACGCCCAGGTGTGCGTCACCTAACTAGGGTCTATAGGTTTAATAATCCAATATTATTTAGAACATTGATAACTGGTTATGCAATTTCAAATGTGTCAACTCAAAGAGGAACTCTACCAAATTTCAAAATTCTCCATAATTAAACGATTAAGATGTAATCAGAGAGGTTCAGTGTAGTTCAGAGCGGTTCAGAGCGGTTCAGAGCGGTTTGGTGTGAAACGCTCTGTTCTAGATAAACTTACCGAGTCAGAACTGTTCACAGTGGTGGTGATAGGAACCAGACGTCCACCTCTAAAAGCTCCCTCACAGAAAGTTCCTACATGAAATGGTTATGAATTCACTGCCTGATGACTGAGACACTGTTTTATGATAGTTTAGAGAACTTAAACTCCATTCATGGTGGAGGGATACATGCAGGGCGCTGTGAGGCAAAATAGTCCCCAAAGAAAACTTATTATTTCAGATTTTCCACTATTTTCATCATCAACATTCCATATAAACTCAGAAGACTCGTGTAGGTTCACTGGTGGTTCTGGATAGTAAATAAAATGTCTATATTTGTGTTGTAGTCATGGCGACCCCTGGTTCCTATCACCACCACTGTAAAGACATCTGAACCATTTCACACCAAACCACTCTGAATCTCTCTGAATCTCTCTGATTACACTTCTCACACTGAGTTATGATATAAAGGTGAAAGATCGTTCACTCTTTCTGTATTTCACTCTTTCACACACAAAGACAGCAGCGGTTTGCTTTTTATCCTTTTTACTGTTTTTCATCACTCCACTCTCAGATTACACACACACACACTCAGAGTCCTCACAGAGCCAGAAAAACAAACTACAGGATCAAAAACAACAGGAAGAACAGAGTTCAGATCCACAGAGAACCTCACTCTTTATAGATCACCCCCCCCGAACACAGCACAGCCCCTTATATATCACAGATCAAATCACACTCTGTATACAGCTCACTATATAGATCACATCCCAGTACTCACAGCGCCCCCAGTGGACGACGTACAGAACTGCTGTACTTAAGTAAACAGAAACACTTTTGGTAAAACGGCACTTTCAGTCTCTTTACAGAAGCACCTGCTGTTAAATGGTGTTTCAGTATCAGCAGTGAAAACTACAGTAAAAGTTATAAAACGTTTAATGAAAACTTCTTAAACTTCAGTTTAAATCATCCGATTAATGTAACACGTTAACGATCTGAACCCTCAGAACTTTGACCTTTGATCAAGGTGCGAAATACAGGGGGCCCTGGGGGGGTCCGAGAGCCCCGATTAACCTCTAGGACCCCCTGAATGTCTCAAAATCTAAAATCATAGTGTTGCTAGGTGGTTGCTATGGTATTGCAGATGGTCGCTAGGGTGTTGGTTGGTGGTTGCTGTGGTTTCCCAGGTGGTTGCTAGGGTATCTTAAGTGGTTGATAGTGTTGCTAAGTGGTTGCTATGGTATTACAAATAGTTGCTAAGATGCTTGTTGGTGGTTAATGTGGTTTCCCAGGTGGTTGCTAGGGTATCTTAATTGGATGATAGAGTGTTGCTAGGTGGTTGCTATGGTATTGTGGATGGCCGCTAGGGTGTTGGTTGGTGGTTGCTGTGGTTTCCCAGGTGGTTGCTAGGGTATCTTAAGTGGTTGATAGTGTTGCTAAGTGGTTGCTATGGTATTACAAATAGTTGCTAAGATGCTTGTTGGTGGTTAATGTGGTTTCCCAGGTGGTTGCTAGGGTATCTTAAGTGGTTGATAGAGTGTTGCTAGGTGGTTGCTAAGGTATTGCATATGGTCGCTAGGGTGGTGGTTGGAGGTTGCCCTGGTTACTCAGTTGGTTGCTAGGGTATCTTAAGCAGTTGATAGAGTGTTGCTAGGTGGTTGCTATGGTATTGCAGATGGTTGCTAGGATGTTGATTGGTGGTTGCTGTGGTTTCTCAGGTGGTTGCTAGGGTATCTTAAGTGGTTGATTGAGTGTTGCTAGGTGGTTGCGATGGTATTGCAGATGGTCACTAGGGTGCTGGTTGGTGGTTGCTGTGGTTTCTCAGGTGGTTGCTAAGATATCTTAAGTGGTTGACAGAGTGTTGCTAGGTGGTTGCTATGCTGCTTGCTAGGGCGTTGCAAGGCAGCTGTTAGATGGTTGCTAGGTTGCTGCAGTGGTAATGATTCAGTGGTTGCTATGGAACTGGAGGTGACTGTGTTATCGCTCAGAGCTGCCAGGCCTTCCTCGGTGGTTTCCAGGTGGTTGTTAGTACTGTGTGATCATTTGTGGCAGATTTGAATTTTCCTATGGAGAAAACATTTATTAACATGAATGCTGTGCAAAAACTACACGCCTGATCTGCCCAAAGTGCAAGACCACTGTTTAGGTATCGGTTCTACGATCCTGCAGAGCTTGGTAGTTCTAGATTATAAGCTGTAACAGTGTAATGTTGACAAATTTCAGCTCAGAATGAGAAAACAAAGACTTTGTCTTTACTTTAGTTCTACTAACACAATATTTTTTCAAGATCATTTCTACCTGTACTTAAGTACAGAGGTTCTGTATCGTCTCCACATCCTGTGTGACATTTACTCCCATGTTTGCAGAACTGAATCAGAATGCAGCCGGTTCTGCTGTTTACGTCTGGAACACTAAAGGAGCTTCTCAGACGTGGAGGAGAAACAGCGGTTAGTTCAAAAACAACAACACAAACAAAAATAACACTGAAATCATAAACACAAACAGAAATAACATCAAAATCATAAACACAAACAAAAATAACGCTGAAATCATAAACACAAACAAAAATAACGCTGAAATCATAAACACAAACAAAAATAACGCTGAAATCATAAACACAAACAAAAATAACGCTGAAATCATAAACACAAGGCTACACAGTTGTGAAAAACTAAAAGAGTAACAGAATTTAGATGAAAACACAAAAATAAAACACAGGATTGTCCTGTAGGGTCAAAGGTCAAATCCGTCATCGCCGCGGCGACTCATCTATGAGCCCTGCCCACTCCGCCCCCTAATGCTGGTTGTCATGGAGATGTTCTCCGTGGTCACAGAGAGACATCATAATCAACTAATAGCGTCGTCCAAAAGAGCAACAACCGTTCCTATTGGACAATCACAAAATAATCAATAACCAATGAAAATGATCGATCGGTCACTCGGTCTCCTGCTGTGGACATCAGTGTGAGGTTTGACCAGTCCAGCAAGTTCAGAGTGGAGCTTCTACAATCACACACACACACACACACACACCTCAAAGCTGCTAAAGACTGCGCCGTTTCCACGGCGACGCGTCATCACTTTCATCATTTTTCATTTAAAACTGAAAAAAGTGAATTTTAAAAACTGTAAGGCACTTTAATATTTATACAAAACAGTTAATTAGTGTTTAATGTCTCTACATCTGCTCGCTCCTAAAAACAGGGTTCTTCAGGGGTTCTATAACACAGGGAGTGGTTCTTTAGAACCATCTGCATGCTTAAATGGGTCTCTGTATGGTGAAATGGTTCTTCAGACTGAAGGAGAATGTGTTCTATATAGCACCAAATTGGGTTCTGCTGTTGTTTACAATGCCAAGCTTTTAACAATAGAAGAACCTTTTTTTTGTAGATTGTTCTATATAGAACCTTTTACAACACATTCTCCTTCAATCACCATGAAAAGAACCACTTTCTTTAGCAGGTTCTGTTGTAGATGGTTCTACATAGAATCTTTACAAATAGGGTTCTATATAGCACTAAAAAGGGGTCTGCTATTGTTACAAGCTTGACGTCATAACAACAGCAGAACCTTTTTTGATGCTACATAGAACCATATACAACACATTCTCCTTCAATCACCATGCAAAGAACCACTTTCTTTAGCAGGTTCTGTTGTAGATGGTTCCATATAGAACCTTTCTGAATATGGTTCTAAATAGCACCAGAAAGGGTTCTTCTATTGTTACAAGCTTGATGTTATAACACTAGAACCATATACAACACATTCTCCATCAATCTGAAGAACCACTTCACCATGCACAGAACCATTTAAGTGCGTGAAAACAAGCAGAACGTATCCCTTTACTAAAGAACCCTTGAAGAACCCTTTTTAAGAGTGTACAGAACGTCCTCGTTCAGTCGGAGGGTTGTTCTGTGTAGTGTTTCTGATCTGAACAGAACGTCAGAGAGAATCTAGCACCGAGTCCCGACTCTACACTCAACACTGTGAACTGACCTCAGATCATAGAGAACACAGTGCAGAGCCGATCTGTTAATTCGGTTTCATGGGGATTAAATGTAAACAGGGATTAAATCTGCGATTAAAGCCTTGACCTGCTGTTAATGCTGAGTGTCCACTCTGGCGGACTGGGCAGTGAATAAACAGCAGAGACGTTTCTCTCCACACTAATCAGAGTCTAAACTCATTAGTCTAAATAGCTCAGCGCAACAATGACAACAGGGAGCTTTTCTCATTCAACACCATTAAAATGATTCAGAAAGTCTTAGATTTTCACTCTTCTAGGCCTTTTTAATCTAAAATTCTGGATGTTTTTCTCTTTGTGCTGCTTCTGATCATTTTTGGTGGTCAGAATTTCAGTGCAGCCCGGGTAATTAGTGTTTATGGGGCCTTACAGGCCTTCAGAGACGACCTAATGAAGTGTTTACTTCATCTATAGTTTAACCCTCTGGGGTCCACAAACTCACCCACGCTGTTTCTATGGTGGTGTAGTGTAGCGGGTAACACCTCTGCCCTGCCCCTCTGTATGGACCCTACACTACACCAATAAGAGTCCTTGGGCAAGACTCCTAACACTACCTTCACCTACCTGTGTAAAAAAAAGATGATCAAACTGTAAGTCGCTCTGGATAAGAGCGTCCGCTAAATGCTGTAAATGTAATCTGTATCTGTTTGTGTATCTTTGTGATGATCCAGCTCAGAAATCCAGTTCACTTCCTGAATCTGTAGAGTCGCCCTTTCCATTCCATTTTATCTCGAGATCATACGAGACTCACATCCGGAGTTATGAGCCTATGAAGAGGGGCTGAGATACACGTCATCTGCCTCTCACCGTGTGGAACTGGTGGATTCGTGTGTCTGTCTACATTCTGTCTGAAACTGACCAATGGACACTCAGGAAATCACTAAGGACTGACCATCACGCCGGAAACCCTTCATTCTTCATTCAGTCCACATCGGAGACTCATGTGAAACGGCCTGCAGAGAGTTTACAGCTGCTGAAGCTGCTGCAGCGGTTTTGGAAAGTAGTGATGAAGATAACGGAGCATTTAGATATGAAACATATGAGGATCATGATATATGAAGAGCCTTTAGAGGAGAGATTAAGAAGATGTGAGCACATCGAGAGAGAATGACCTCAGAGCTCAGAGGGGTAATAGAGTCATCCTCATATTTCAACTCTGTACTGCAGGAACACTTTATTCCACTGTTAAGTTTTGGATGTAAACAAAAGGGTTAAAATTGTCAAACACCTATGCTGTCCAATCAGGACTGTTCTCTCTGTGGTATCTAGGTAGATACAGCCAAGCTGCTCTCCCATTGGTCAGGACTTCAGGAGCTGGACCGAAGGCCTCACATGTTAGATTAACTACCAACATAATTAGGAAGTGACAGAGGAATCAATCAAGCGTGCTTTGATTCACATCACGGTGGTGAGAAAAAACAGCACTCTGGAGGTTCTAGATTCGTCACTGACCGTGAAAGAGCCGAGGTCTAAGCAGTGTTCCGGGTAGTTGTTAGGAATGGAAAACAGCGGCGGCGGCTCTACGCTGGACTTTTTACTGAGTCACTGTAAATATTTTTTAACTTTAAATCACTGCATTTAATCTAAAATCAGCAAAACACTGTTAATACAAATCGCCATTAGCTTAGCGCTAACATACTACTAGAATCCCATAAGGGCGCTAGCATAAGTTAGCATAATGGTAGACGTGGGTTCTTCCTCATGTTTTGGCCGAGTTTAAAGGCCTCGCTCTGGCGGTCAGGGTTCACCGCTGAGTGTTCAGTGCACAGCGGGGACTCAGCATTAAGGTTCAGTGAGCTCAGTGTTCGGCCTCTAACACTCGGCCTTCTGGCCTGCGGTCTCCACGACCTCTGACCTCCTGTTTCTCTCTAAAGTGCTGCTTGATTCAGGAAGGTTTCTATCTGCACCCACTTCAGCACTCATCCTCCCTCCCTCGCTCTCTCTCTCTCTCCCTGTCTCTGCTTTATATCACCCCTACTTACAGTCTTCATTAGTCTAATCTCTCTCTCCACTGTTCTACTGCATCTCTCTCTCTCTTATTGCACAGAGGAGGTAGTGTTCATCAACTCATACATACAGAGCCCTTTACTGTCAGTAACCATACTCAGCCAGCAGGAGGCGCTGTGTCTCCTATAAACACACACACAGTCTTTGGGATCGGCTCTCACCCACACACACACACACAGACACCCACACACACACACACACAGACACCCACACATACACACCCGCACACACACACCCACACACACACACACACACACCCACACACACACACACACAGACACCCACACCCACACACACAGACACACCCACACACACACACAGATAAAGGCACTATGACATCAGATTATCTGGATCTCTAAGTCTGCGGGTCAGACTGAAGCAGGGCGCTCTGCGGTTATGAGGTATGTTTGGGTGGAGTTAAAGGGCCCATACCCTACATTTCTACTGTACACAACACTTTTTTTTCTTTATGGACCAAAACAGTCATAAAGCTCTGCTGATCGTTCAACACAGTTTAACAATAAATGATCTTAAACTCTGGAGTTAATGTAGAACTGCTGATTCACCCTTTAACCCTGAAGATCAGCGCAGACTGCTGGTCACCATAGCAACACAGACAACAGTCTCGTCTAGCTAGTAGCTAACGACACGGCAAAGAGAGAGATTTAAGATGAACATCAATAATTTGGAGACGAATGGACTGATTTGTGTTTATAATCACTCCAGCTGGTTTCCTGATACGTTTAATCTGCAACAAGAAACTGACAAACACTGAAAAGTCACAAGGCCGAAGTCAGTTTCTCATTCGAATTGTCCCGTTCCACCTTAAATGGTGCAGCAGTTACATTCTGGCGCCTCAGATGCCATTTAAGGTGGAACGGGAACATTCAAACAAGAAGCTGGCGAACGAGAAACTGACTTCAGCCTCGTAAAAAGTCAAACATTGAGAGACATTTTATAAGAAACCGTTCTACTTTTGAGGAAAGTTTCCTGCTGGAGATGCGAGAAAAGCAGCTATAGCTGAGCTGAAGCTTAAAGCAGAGCAAAGTCAGTCTGTGTTTTCATTTATATTATATTTTTATTCTATACTAGAACATCAGCACATACTGAGACATGTTTACAGCCAAGATGGTAAAACGTTACTTCAGTAAATTGATATTAAGTGTTGTGGCTCCCAAGGTGGTTTGATTTTTGTTGAAAGGTCAAAACGGCTCTTCTCAATATTTGGGTTGTGACTCCTGTATTAGGAGGTTTTTTAAATCTGGCACATCTAGCACTTGTTGGTCTGAATATCGTGATGCATATCGTGTATCATGAAACTGCTCTGAAGTATGCGTGTGTATGTGATACGATATTTGTGCCGTAACGTCCAGCCCAGGTTACAGAACGACAAACTGAAAACAGGCTGTTTTTGCAGCTTAAGTTTGAAAATATGGACTGTAGAGACTGAAGAGTGAACTGATATACACTGAATCAGACGTTTTAAAGACAGTTTGTACATGATATGGGCCCTTTAACACACACACACACACACACACACACACACTCATACACACACACACACACACACACACACACACACACACACACTCACTCATACACACACACACACACACACACACACACTCACTTATACACACACACACACACACACACACACACACACTCACTCATACACACACACACACACACACACACACTCATACACACACACACACACTCACTCATACACACACACACACACACTCACTCACACTCATACACACACACACACACACACACACACACACACTCACACACACACACTTACTCATACACACACACACACACACACTCATACACACACACACACACACACACACACACACTCACACACACACACTTACTCATACACACACACACACACTCACTCATACACACACACACACTCACTCATACACACACACACACACACACACACACACATACACACACACACACACTCACTCATACACACACACACACACACTCACTCATACACACACACACACACACTCACTCATACACACACACACACTCATACACACACACACACACACACACACACTCACTCACACACACACAGGACAGAGTGTGTTTAGTTATTTGGTGTTGTGAGTGTGCTGTCTCAGTGCTGTGTGCTAGCGTAGCTCAGGTCAGTGCGCTAATCAGCTAATGACATCACTGTGTTACATATGACATCACAATGACATCACAGCTGCAGCATCAAAGCAACAAAGGTCAGCAAAACATGCCGCACCCACTCACACTCACATTCACACACACACACACTCAGACGGGTGTTTCCTTGCTCTTCAGGTCGGGGGCGCTGTACTGACGCCTCATGCGGGGGGGCGTGGTGTACCCCTGGAATTTTGGGACCCCTCCCCAGGCGTGCATGTTGCGTGGTAGCGTGTGTGCGTGTGCGGGGGGCGGAGTCTGGTACATCTGAAAATGAGGGATAAACTGCTGCTGTTGCTGAGGGTGGTGGTGGGGGTGGTGATGCTGGTTGCCATAGTAACCGTCTCTAGGCTGGTGTCCCGCCTCTCCTCTCGTTCCGGGGCTCGGCGACTGCCGCCGATAGCGACCATGCCCCCCCGGCTGCTGATGCAGATGCTGCTGGTCATTGGGGTTGCCGTAGCGACCCTGCCTGTTGGAAGCTGTCGAACTGTCCAGAGAGTTCCGCCTGTAGCGCCACTGCTGCTGCTGGGGGAAGTGACCGCTGTTGCCATAGCTACCGCCATCATAGTTACGTGGTTGCCAGGTGCGATGTGGAGAAGGTGTACGCATGCGCTGGTTTCCCATGACGGCCGGCATCTGGAAGGGAGCAGGGAGGAACGGAGCCACTGCCTGGGCTGCAGTGGGTGGAGCCACAAGATTTGTGGGTGGAGACTGACTGTCATTCAGCTCCTCCCCTTCACTTCTCTCCTCCCCAGTGGGCAGGGCCTGCAGGGAGGCGGGGCTCCAGGACAGCCGGTGCTGTGGGTTGCTCTTAAAGGGAAACTTCAGCTTGCATTCCTGTGGAGGGATGAACCGGCCGGTTCCGGGCAGATGGACCACGCCTCCTTCTCCAGTCACGGCCCCAGCTCCGCCCCCACGTCGTAGCCGCTTGGTGATTTGCTGCTGCTGCAGGTTCTGGAGGCGAGTCTGCTCCTGTTTGAGCCAGCGGAGACGCCCCCGGCGGAAGGCGGGGTCTTCCTCCATCAGCCGCTTCACTCGGTCCTCATTGGACTGGACACCCATGGTGCCACACCCATCCTGATCAATGCACCGCCCCTCATCTGCCTCAGTGTCCTCGCAAACCTGGTCTTCTGATGAGCCGTCGTCCTGAAGGACAACAGGCGGAACATTAACGTGATTTCTGTTCGTTCATACTTTAATCTGTAATATATTTACACATATAAAGTAATATTATAAATGATCTGCTGATTATACAGAACTGAGCCACCCTTCACTTAATTTCCAGTCAAAACAGCCATTAAGTACAAGTTATTGATTTTTCAGCATCAGGAAAGAAAATAAAAAACATGTTTTTTCCACTCTTTTCTTTATTCCAGCTTCCATTATTTTCAGGAGACTCACTTTCAGTTCCTCAAAGAATCTGCAGACACACCTCCACAGTTCAGTCTTAGAAGCTGGTTTAACATTTTCTGAAGTAATCAAACACATTAGAGATGGAACGATCGATTGGTTACGTGTCGGTATTGGTCGTTTTTCGATTCAAATATGTGATCAGCCAATATTTCTGTAACTTATCCTGATCAGTGACAAATGAGCCTTATTTAGGGGTGCTGCAGCCCAGCGATGCCCCTCGGTCACAGGACCCTGCAGCTCCTCGTTTAAAAGCTTTTGACTACAGGACTAAAGGCCTCTTTACCCTGAGTCTGATTTTTTACAGAGGAAAAAACGAACGTCAAGTATTAACACATATTTTAACGCCGCCTTTCACACCGAGTCTGAAACTGACGGACTGTGTCGCTAAGTAAATTAGAATGGGAGCCTGCTCTGCTTTCTCTGCTGTACGGATGTGTTAAAATCAGACTCTGTCGTCATGGTTGCAGCCCAAACAAACATGCAACAGGATGGTGGCAGAACTCTTGTTTGCAGCAGTGCCCAAAAGCTTATATGACAGCACGCTGACCATAAAAACGCGAGGGTTAAAGACAATACCTGGTGGACGAGAGCTGAGAAGCTGTGAGTGATGGTGAGTTACAGCGACTGTATTTAACCACCTGTCATTCACTCCTTTCTAATGAGAGGAGCAACAAACAGAAGCAGAGCCTCGAATTCCCCACTGACAGACGGAATACCTGCAGAATCGCTCGTCATGCAGCGTTAGCTCCTGTAGGAGGCGCTGGAGCTCCCCGAGTTGTCACCTTTTTGTAAAATGAGATGTACCCAGTAGAGGCACTGTTTAGTTGCAGTGCCTGAAAGATTAAACGTTTCCAGAGTGTTTAGACAAAAACGGCGTGAAGGTCCCACTACGCTAAAATCGCATTCGTCTTCACATCCGAAAAAAGCTTACTTTGTGTCGCCCTCGATCGGTATCGGATATCGGCTAATCATGTTGAAAGGTGATCAGCGATCGGTATCGTCCCCATAAACACTGATTGGTCCATCTCTACTGAACACATTCAGTGGTGTTGAGGTCTGGACTCTGGGGTGGTCAGTCCATCGTTCAGCTTCTTTGTTTGATGTGTCCGTCTCCTTTTCTCAGTGAGGTTCTTCTTGATCAGCTACACATCCTTTCAGACCCACAGCGCTGAGTCGTCTTCTCACAGTGGAAGGATGGACAGAAACACCTGTGGATGTTTTCAGATCTGATCAGCTTGATTTTCTCCTCTCTCTCAGAGATGAAAGCTTTAAGTGCTGTTTATCTGATGGGGGCAGTTTTGGGGTCGATCGGGTCTTCCAGGTGGTTGTTAGGAGACTCATTGCTTCTGGAGCTTTTAACCTTTGACCTTCTCTTACATTATGCAAACAGATTATCTTACATCTAATATCCTCACGAATATCTGCTGAAGAATGAATGAGTTGTACCTGGTGGCGATTTTGACTGTAGATGAGTTAAATGAAGGGTGGTGTTCTTCACGGCGCTGTGTGTTTGTGTGTGTTACCTGCTGCACTGCTGGTATGACTCTCTCCATCTTCATCATTCTGTCTCTGAGCGCTCGGATCTCTTCATCCTTCAGGTTGTTTTGTTCCTTCACCTCCTGCAGGATGTCCGTCAGCTTCTCCAGGTGAGCCTTCAGGTCGTACACGCCTTTCTGCCTCGCCCCTCCCTCTGAGGCCACGCCCACATCCTGCCCACGCTCCTCGCCCACGCCCACTGTCTCCCACACGTCCTGGGCTACTTCCTTCCACAGCTCTCGGTCCTCTGGCTCCTTCTTACCGTACATCCTGAACAGCTCCTTCAGCTTCACGATGGCCAGAGCCTGGATCTCCCTCAGAGTATGTTTAAAATCCCCCAGCGCCACCTGCAGACAGGACCGGTAATTTACCTACTGCTGCAACAATTCACAAACTGGATAATAAGAATATTATGTTAGTTATAACAAAAATAAACTCAATAATCGTCTCTATAATGTTCATATGATCCACACAGTCACTCTGACAGACTGTAATACACTACAGGAAGTGTAGGGGGCGATATGGCTTCTACTGTTTCATTTAAACAGCTCTATAATGTTCATATGATCTATGAGGTCAGTACCTGGTAGCAGATCTCCTTGACGGCCTGCAGCTGCAGGTCACACACCGTCACACTCTCGGGGTCTTTACTGATACGTCGGCGTTGGGGGATCTGATACACGCGTTGGGGCTCACGCCGCTTACCACTGCTGGGTAATCCACAGCGCTTCACTATACACTGCACCTGCAGACAAACGGCACGAGTTACGGTGTGAGGTAATATATCTGACACTGATTCATACAGGTGGGTGACAAAGCAAAAACCTGAATAAACGAGCGCAGAAACATAACGAGTGATGCTTCCAGGCAGCTGTACTGCATGATACAATACGTTGTTTGCGGTCAAGTGATTCAGATGACCAAATCCTGATGGACAGCAGGACATGAAGAGCAGAATGGAGAGATGGCGGCGAGCCGCACTGCGCTAGTTTAGACGATATTACGAGAGAAAGGTATAAACAGAAAATCACAGCAGATGCTGGACGTGGTCCCTCTGTTATGAAGACGAGCGATTTTTCACCTGAACTGAAAGACTCGCCTGGTATCGAGGCAGCAGATATGAGCAGCCACCTCATCCTCCAGACGTCCTTCTACTCAAGATCACTAATGAAAGCACACAAAAGTGGGGAGGCACAATTTTACGAGGCTGAAGCTGGCTTCCGGTTCCAATTTTCCCGTTCCACCTTAAATGGGCAGCAGTTATTATTATATTGCCTGATGCCAGAGTGTAACTTTTAAGGTGGAACGGGAAAATCTGAACAAGAGGCTGGCCTGGCTAAGTTATTTACATTCTCCTGTCTTTTGTGCTGCTGCTTGTAGTTACTGTTTGAAATCTATCACCACATGAACTGACCAGAATACACACTCTGCTCCTCCCTCCAGCTGCCCATCCTGTGGGTCTGATGCTGTTGCTTTTAGAAGAACACTGTTCAATCCCTCCAGAACAGTTCCAGAGAGCTCGAGAGCCAGTTCTGGCAGCTCGTTGTGGTTATTTTGGCCTTTACTTTGTCACCCCGTATATATATACATGTATTTGGTACATGGTGCGGCTGTCTGGGTGTCTGTGTGTAGGTGTATGTAGTACCTTGTTAGCTGGTAGTTTCTCTCGGAGAGAAGAGATGAGTCTCCAGCTTTCCTCACAGGAGCGTTTATCAGAGTCATCACCGCTGTCTGAATCTGCGTACTGGACACACACACACACACACACACACACACACACAGACACACACACACACACACACACACACACACACACACACACACACACACACACACACACGTGTCTGACAGTGAAGAGAGAGGCTGCTAGCGCTGCTCTATGAAGGCTCCTCTGCACTGCCAGCTTTACAGTCGACGAGGGAGTCAGAGTGCTTGAACATTCAAACAGTCACGAACGTTTAAAAATCAAACAGTAAACTGGGATTTTTCAGTTTCAGATTTCGGCTGATTTCAGTTTTAATCAAGAATTTTCACTTTGGTATCTACGAGGTGAGGATCCTTCAGGGACATAACGGCCGAGACAGCCTGTCGCTTCGAGACAGAGCCTCTCTCTCTCTCTCTCTCTCTCTCTCTCTCTCTCAATTCAACTCAAAGTGCTTTACTGGGGAGACAAATAATGCTACAATTACACAGCCAAAGCAGCAGGTTACAGTTTGGGTACGTGAACCATCAGAACCCACTTCTGTCTACACAACATTTCTACCTGTCGCGCTGCCTCAGCAGAGCCGCCAAGATAGTCCCCCACCCACCCTGCCTATGGACCGCTCAGCCTTCTGCAGACCCCACCCACCCTGCCCATGGACTGCCCAGCCTTCTGCAGACCACACCCACCCTGCCCATGGATGGCTCAGCCTTCTGGAGACTCTAAACTATAAAATTATACACATAAATATTACAGAGACACATACAGGACAGTGTAAACCAATTATGTGTATGTCTCTCTCTCTCTCTCTCTCTCTCTCACCAGTCTGTGTTGCTCCAGTAGCAGATCAGCTTCTTCTTTCTCTCTGCGGTACTGAAGCTCCAAATCCTGCAGCCTGAAACACAAAATATACCAATTCACACTTTTTTTATTTCTGTAGTAATCTCTCTCTCTCTCTCTCTCTCTCTCTCTCTCTCTCTCTCTCTCTGTCTCTTTCTCTCTCTCTCTCTCTCTCTCTGTCTCTTTCTCTCTCTCTCTCTCTCTCTCTCTCTTGCTCTACCTCTTGTCCATCTCCAGTTTGATGTCTATGCCCTGGTTCTCCAGCAGTTCTCTCTGGGCATAGCTCCAGTCCACTGGCTCCCCCTGCTGCTCACAGTTGGCGGTGCGCTCTCTCTCCAGCCGAGCCTGCTCCGGGTGATTAAAGCGGAACACGTGGTTCTTCCCATCACGATACGGTACCTAGCACCACCACACACCACACACACACCACACACACACACACAATTACAGACCTCTGTAGAAAAGATCAGCAGCACTGTTAAAGAACCCACATCATATTTTATTGTGTCCATTTATATTTTTGGCGTGATTTTATAAACAATCATAATTGACTTTTACTTGACCATTTTCAATCTGCTGTAGGCTGAATGGGTGGAGCTAAACTGCTGTAGACTGAATGGGCGGAGCTAAACTGCTGTAGACTGTATGGGTGGAGCTAAACTGCTGTAGCTGAATGGTGGAGCTAAACTGCTGTAGCTGAATGGTGGAGCTAACTGCTGTAGACTGAATGGTGGGCTAAACTGCTGTAGACTGAATGGGTGGAGCTAACTGCTGTAGACTGAATGGGCGGAGCTAAACTGCTGTAACTGTATGGGTGGAGCTAAACTGCTGTAGCTGAATGGTGGAGCTAAACTGCTGTAGCTGAATGGTGGAGCTAAACTGCTGTAGACTGAATGGGTGGAGCTAAACTGCTGTAGACTGAATGGGCGGAGCTAAACTGCTGTAGACTGTATGGGTGGAGCTAAACTGCTGTAGCTGAATGGTGGAGCTAAACTGCTGTAGCTGAATGGTGGAGCTAAACTGCTGTAGCTGAATGGTGAAGCTAAACTGCTGTAGACTGAATGGTGGAGCTAAACTGCTGTAGCTGAATGGTGGAGCTAAACTGCTGTAGCTGAATGGTGGAGCTAAACTGCTGTAGACTGAATGGTGGGGCTAAACTGCTGTAGACTGAATGGTGGGGCTAAACTGCTGTAGACTGAATGGGTGGAGCTAAACTGCTGTAGACTGAATGGGCGGGGCTAAACTGCTGCTATGTAAGAGAATGTGATACCTTGTTTGAGCACCGTTGGTTCAGTAATCTGTTTCCCGTTGACGTAAGTCTCCGCCCCTTCTAACGGCTCCAGTGTGACGACCACTAAAGAGAGAGAGAGACAACTTATCAATTACACACACACACACACACACACACACACACACACACACCACACAGACAGACAGACAGACTTTGAATGATCTGATGTAATGAGATTCAGGCGTTACACTGATATATTTCTTCTACTACGGATTATTTACAGTCCGATAGAAACTGTATTCTGAATGGCCTCAATCGGACTAGACTGTTCCCACTGAGCTGGACGTGTTCTATTCAGGTTGAGCTATTAGTCGGATTATTAACGGATTATTAGGCTGCATGTAAACGTGGCTACTGACACAGAACTGGACTGAAGATTGGAGATTCTGCTGTAAGAGGAGAACTCGCAACATGCGTTGTAACCTGCATTAGGATCTGACTGCACATCAAACCTCTGATATCGATGAAAAAATCACAGACCAACTATAAAGTGATGGACGAGACCAGCTCACGTGAATTATGGCTTGTGCGTTCACACCAGCAGGTAAAAGGAGGCCAAATCTGATTTTCTCACCAAATACTAATTTGCTTTGTTGTCTGTTCAGATTGTCTTTTAAATGTGATCTGTATCATCAGTCTGAACAGATCAGCTCCTAAACTGACCCTCATGCTCTAAAGAACAGAGCGTCACGCTGCTTCACGCTCATCCAGAGGACAATCACGCTCCGCCAGCGAACGCCAGTCGCCTGCCAGCAGATCAGCTTCATCTTCACAGCATCACAGGAGCCTCATGAAGCTTCACTGACTGACAGCTGGCTCATCACCCAGATGTGTTGGAGCGTAAAAAAGGGCACGGTCACTCTTGGTTCGCGTCCTCGGATTCATTAAACTCTGCTTTCAGACTTTACATGTTCTCTGACGCTGCAGCCTCGTTCTCCTGCGGCCGCGTTCGGTTTTTGTGGGAATGGCATTTATTTCTTTCTGAATCTCTTCAAACACGGAGGAGTTTCTGATGAGTCCCTAATAATTTTATAACAGAAATGCTCAGCCTACAAAATGTTTCTGAGTGCTCAGCCTGTGTGAGATTCTGATGAAGGTCGAGTTGGATTAACATAAAGTTGCATGATTCCCATCTGGCTGTTCAGACTGCGAGTCACGCTTGCCACAGATCGCGATACGGATCGGATTTCAGTACCACATATGAAAACATCTCAAATCAGAATTGAAGATGTCAGATTCAGTGTGTTTATCTGTTCACAGACACACATCTGAGTCACATACGGACAAAAGAGATCAGATGGTGCACTTTTACCTGCTGAGTCTGTTAATAATGAGAACATTCTACAGAAGATCTGATGAGGACCGTTCAAACACAGTGGGACCAAATCTGATTAGGACCGATTCATACCTTTCAGCACAGATCGAGATGATCTCAGAGGTGGTTATTATTACCCCCCAGCAGATGGTGGGCGGTGAGTGTGGTGTGGGGGGTTCGTCATGTATGTGTGTATGTACAGAAGATTCAGAGGGATCAGATGGGTCTGATGCTGAAATGGATGATGAACAGACAAACAGACGACTGACAGACATGACACAGTGATACCTGTACAGAGTCCACGCAACTTTTCCAGAAGCAGAGAAACAGACAAGAAACAGGACCGGTGTGTTTATCACTGAACCACCACACCGTCAAAGACTCTGCTACTCTGTACTCACTTAGGCCGTTTACTGCCGACATGGCGACAGCCACTGCATACAGTTCAGTACAGTCCAGTGTTAATCAGTCACTGACAGCGTTTACAGACACTTAAACACTCTGGGGTCGTATCGCAAGAACCTATCTCAACTCTGACATCTGATCTGTTTAGTCTCCATGACTGAATTTAGTTCAGTATCTATTCCAGAATATCAGCTCCTAACTTCATGATCTTATCATGAACTCCAGATAAGAAAACAGCATCCACAAACAGCCTAACTAGACTAAACCTCCTAACTCCTGTCCTAACTTAGGATGAACCCAACAGGGTCCTCACTTCTGTTAGTGCCGTTTCTCATGGTTTTTAGGCCTAGCTGAGTCAGCAGCATACAGTTCGTTCACTACAGCATGCATAATGAGCTCCATTATTCCTACTGTAAACGCTGCATCACTGTGTGATGATTTTCTTTCTAACTCTGCGTTTTGAAAGATACTCAGACGCTGCAGACTCGATCTCCACCGCCCATCTGATCACCTTCGTGTGTTATGTTGATGAGGAAATATTCAGTATGTGGGTGATAATGGGAGACGGAGCGAACGTGGGAAGGAGGGTGTCTGTTTATTAGGAGGGAGTAACGTTAAGCGCGCTAGGCTAAAGCGTTTGGGAAAATGGAGACTGACACTGGAGAGTGCGACGCTCTGATAAACAGCAGGGGCGCTCTCACAGTAATTCACTTACTTACAGTTTAATCCACACATTAGCTGTGTTTGACCTTTTTACATCAGAAACAAGCCAAAAAAAAAAAAGCCTTAACTTCAATTTAACATTATTTTGATGATGTGTGTTTACGTTTCAGCTGTGTGTTTATGGTCAGTTGCTAGGAAACAGACATGACAGCTGATTGTCAACTTCAATCGAGTAGGTTAAGATCTCCTAACTGGAGATAAGATTCTGTAAGATTAGATAAGTTAAATTAAGATCAGATTTGATTTTGTAATATGAATCTGTGTAAAACCTGATCTTGAGCTGTCAGATCTGAACTCAGAAATGAAGAGAAGACGTTTCTGCAATGCAGCCCTGGTCATTATCAGAGTTCTCTCATTATCCAGTCGCGTAAACACTCTGATTTCATAGATCAGACTAAGATCTATAAATCCGATTAGTAAATCTGATAAAGAGGTTGATCTGAGTCAGTAATGGGGTTTTCAGTATAAACTCTCACTCTGATTTCTTTCGTGTCTCTCAGTCTGAGCATGTGTGAAGCAGAGCGTCGTCCCGGAAACAGCGAGCCAGCGTTTAACGTAGCGTTTAACGCAGGATTTAACGCAGGATTTAACGCAGGGTTTAACACAGCGTTTAACACAACGTTTAACACAGCCTTTAACACAGCCTTTAACACAGCGTTTAACACAGCGTTTAACACAACGTTTAACACAGCCTTTAACACAGCGTTAAAAAAAACACAGCCTTTAACACAGCGTTTAACAAAGCGTTAACGCAGCCTTTAACACAGCGTTTAACACAGCGTTTAACACAGCCTTTAACACAGCGTTTAACACAGCGTTTAACACAGCCTTTAACACAACGTTTAACACAGCCTTTAACACAGCGTTTAACACAGCCTTTAACACAGCATTTAACACAGCCTTTAACACAGCGTTTAACTCAGCGTTTAACACAGCCTTTAACACAGCGTTTAACACAGCCTTTAACCACAAACACAGGCGTGTACACATGCCTTTAACACATAGTAGCGTTTAACTCAGCGTTTAACACAGCTTTAACATCAGCGTTTAACACAGTCTTTAACCAGCGTTTACACAGCCTTTAACACAGCCTTTACACAACGCAGCGTTTACACATGCGTTTAACACAGCCTTTACACAGCACTCTAACATCAACTTTACACAGAGTTTTAAAACAGTGTTTTAACATCAGAGCACTAACACAACGTTTACACAGCATTAACAAAGCCTTTACACTGCGTTTACGTATCACGTTACCTCGCAGCTAACGCAGCACTGAACGCGGCGCTGAACGCAGCGTTTAACGCAGCGTTTAATGCAGCCTTTAACGCAGTGTTTAAGAGCGTTTAACATGACATTTAACACAGCCTTTAACACAATGTTTAACGCAGAGTTTAACACAGCCTTTAACACAATGTTTAACGCAGAGTTTAACACAGCCTTTAACACAGCCTTTAACACAATGTTTAACGCAGAGTTTAACACAGCCTTTAACACAGCCTTTAACACAATGTTTAACACAGAGTTTAACACAGCCTTTAACACAATGTTTAACACAGAGTTTAACACAGCCTTTAACACAGCCTTTAACACAGCCTTTAACACAATGTTTAACGCAGAGTTTAACACAGCCTTTAACACAGCCTTTAACACAGCCTTTAACGCAACGTTTAACACAGGTTTTAACACAACCTTTAAAACAGCCTTTAACACAGCTTTTAACACAGCGTTTAACATAATGTTTAACACAGAGTTTTACGCAGTGTTTAACACAGCATTTAACACAGCACTTAACACAGCACTTAACACAATGTTTAACACAGCGTTTAACACAGCGCTTAACACAGCGTTTAACACTGCATTTAACGTAGCGTTTAACACAGCGTTTAACACAGCGTTTAACACAGCGCTTAACACAGCGTTTAACACAGCGTTTAACACAGCGCTTAACACAGTGCTTAACACAGCGCTTAACACAATGTTTAACACAGCCTTTAACACAGCGTTTAACACTGCATTTAACGTAGCGTTTAACACAGCGTTTAACACAGCGTTTAACACAGCGTTTAACACAGCGCTTAACACAGTGCTTAACACAGCGCTTAACACAATGTTTAACACAGCCTTTAACACAGCGTTTAACACTGCGTTTAACGTAGCATTTAACGTAGCGTTTTACATAGAGTTTAACACAGCCTTTAACACTGCGTTTAACATAGCGTTTAACACAGCGTTTAACACAGCGTTTAACATAACATTTAACACAGCCTTTAACACTGCATTTAACGTAGCATTTAACGCAGCGTTTAACACAGCCTTTAACGCTGCATTTAACGCAGCGTTTAACGCAGTGTTTAATGCAGTGTTTAACACAGCGTTTATCGGCGTGTTTAACACAGAGTTTAACGCAGAGTTTAACACAGCGTTTAACACAGCGTTTAACACAGCGTTTAACGTAGCGTTTAACGTAGCGTTTAACGTAGCGTTTAACGCAGCGTTTAACACGTTTAACACAGCGTTTAACACACCGTTGAACACAGCGTTTAACGCAGCGTTTAACACAGTTTAACACAGAGTTTAACACAGAGTTTAACGTAGCCTTTAACGCAGCGTTTAACACAGCGTTTAACACAGCGTTTAACGCAGCGTTTAACACGTTTAACACAGTGTTTAACACAGCGTTTAACACACCGTTTAACACAGCGTTTAACGCAGCATTTAACACGTTTAACACAGAGTTTAACACAGAGTT